>NC_142478.1:3961732-4133848 GCF_049115385.1 Moschus berezovskii | reverse complement strand
CATATGGAGCATATGAAGGCAGGGGACCAGCACTATTTTAATCCTCATGATGTCACAGGTATTTGTAAACATCCACCAAGAAAACTGAATTGATAAGTCAAGTAAATATAAAAGCAGCTTTGAAGACACATGCATAAGGATGTAAACGATAGGCTACATGATAGGAAAATCATCTTTATTGTACGACTTATAGAAAAGTAAGGTTTTAGCTATGTAGAAATAGCTAAAACCAATAAAGATGAATATTTGTTCAAGATTGGTTTTATTTTTTTGGAAGGTCATTAAGGTTAGACATTTGTATAGGTGAAAAGAGCTCTATAAATAGACTACATTTATGGCTCACTCAGAATTATCTAAAACCTTATACAATGGAAGCATGTAGATCAGTGAAGTCTATTAATCATGAGTCAAATAGCTAAGGTATTTCCAGGAAAAAAGTCATTTAGTACAGGAAACTAAAATCTTGCAGAATGACTGGAGGAATTGGAAAAATGAAGGTTTGGAAAAGCTTCCTCTGGCATTGAGGAAACAAGGAGGTGCAAACTTGCAAGGAACTGCAGCTAACGTCTTCAGCAGCAGTGTGGACGATACACAGGGAAAGCACAGACTTGTCTGTGAACGTGCTGCTGCCTCCTCCTAAAGCCACCCTCTTTCTCACCTCTCCTGCAGACTCAATTATGCCACTTGTTTCTCTTCTGCTTTTTGAAATTCATGTGACTTATCTCTTGTTTGTGAAATATAACTCAAGTCTTGCTGGCAGGGATTTGGGGAAATGTAGTTCTTAGGTTTCCAGCTCCCAAGATATAGGGGAAAGTTTTGAATGGAGAATATGGTGTTTAATTGCTGTCCGACAATCTGTCAATCTTAAGAACTGCCCAAATGGTGCAGTTTCTGGTTTCAACTACATTTTCTCCTTCTCTATACCTATGGGTTCTTCAAAGCTGTAGTGATGAAAGGTGACTATATCTTTTTATTCTCTTGTCCAGACCAATGTGTTACAAATACTCTTTAAAACTAGCCTATTAGTACAGGTGGACTGAGGAATAAAGTATAAGTAAATACCACTTTTTTCCTCTAGGAAATTGATCAGAAAGGAGGGAGAAAGAATTATACCAAGGCTCTGAAAGCAATAAGATGAGCAAAGGAAATGATGTTTCATGGAGAAAGTACTCTTTAAAATTTTCAAGTTCACAAGATGATATATTGAATTATATTGCAACAAAAGATATTTTTCCTTAAGAAAACAAATACCATAAGGAAACACAAAAATAGTAGAGAATGCAAGCATCTTCATGATTATGTCTTATGACATTAAACAAAGGTAGGAATTTCATTTAACAAAGGATTACTAAGTGTTGATTTGTGCAGATTTATAAAAGATACATATCTGTTAGATCATTGACCTTTTTCTGCCTTGGTACACTGGTCAAATGTCCATAGACTTTACAAGTTTTCCTGAGTATAGAAGACTGTGTGTTAAAACAATTCACATGTTATCTGTAACTGCAACTCTTTCTTGTTAATCTGTGAATGTATAAGTGAATGGAAATAAACAGAAATGACTAATCCTGAATCTAATTTTCTTTATACCAAGTTTCAACACTTTAACAAATTGCTTGCAAAACTTATCTGACCATGCTACAGGCATAAGTTGTCACATTAAAATTTAAAAGTGCTGCATTTTCTTCCAAATAAAAAGCAAGTGAATATTTTACACATTTGTTTTTGCCCTTGTCATGAGAAAGTAACATACATTGTAAAAATACAGGTATATGTAAAATCACCTTGATGTACAATGTCATTCAATATTGTACATTGCCTGCGAATAAACCATCCAACCGACTAACAGTGATTATTAACCTTTTTCCATATGACATACTATTCCCAGTAGGGCCCTACAGATGCATTTACCAGTGGGCTGTAAGTGCGACAGGGTGAGGAGAGTGGGGAAATACAGTCTTTAATGTGAACAAATTAATTTGAATATAAGATGCTTTGCATATATTTGCATAAAAGTTTCTTTGAGAGTCTTATTAACCATTTGATAATTGAAGATGACACATATGAAACTGGTGCCTATCTTTTTGAAAATGTCATCTATCAGCATAGAATAAGCTACAAACAGCCTCTAAGGACACATAGATTTATTGCACAATTGTTCCTGTTCTCTGATAGAAGCATAACAGAGTTTTGTTTTGAAAATGTAAATGAAGTGGAGAGAAAAGTGGATTCAACTAACATGTTTAGAGTCAGGACTGGTGAATGCACTGTGTATATTAAGTTGGAACCAAATACCACCGGTCAAAATAGATCTGCAATAATACTTTTCATTATTTTAGCATGATCTTTTCATACTTGACCATATTGAGGGATTCAACAACAGGATCTAGGGGAACAGAGATAATGTAATTTTAGATTCACTGAAGTAATAATGTGACACTGAAGGATTTCTTCTGCCTTTCTGTTCCAGGAAAAATAATTTGCTGGAAGTAAAAGCTTCCTACTTACTACTACAAGGACAACCCTCAAATAAACAGTTTTTGTCAAAGGCACAAAAAGCCTTACAAATGGACAGATACAGTATATTTAATAACTTATGACCACTAAAGCTCTACAGGAAATAAACAAATCTCATTCCTCTCCATGATAAGGGTTTTATATTTATTTTCTGTTTTTCAGTTTAAAAGTTTAAACTTAGATGTAGGCATTCCTTATCTATAATGACTCTTGTGGAAATTGCTTATAACAGTCATTACATTCAAAGACAACATGAAGCAGATGATTATGGTGATAAGCATTTATTTAAATACAGGTTTCAGCAGCTTTTCTTAGTGGATATAAAGTATACTAATGGAATTTTGGAACGATTGATATTGTGATATGGTGCTACTTTTATGCAAAAACATACTTGAGCATATACCTTGAGCAGTTTTGTTATTAGTGCTAATCACTTGTACTGATATATTATTCAGCATCTCTTACTGAGTACACTTCGCCCACCAGCACATTCTTATGGGTATGACTGTGCAACAGAGTATGTTGTCCTTGCAGAAAACTCAGAGCATTCAACAAATTAACAGCATTCCTTACAAGGCCTGCTGTTATTCTCAGATTTAAGTCTCTCTCATATGTTTTCTCTTGTTCTCCTCCTCTCCAGTTCTGTTTTCCACTGACAGAGACTGGCTGGAAGAACAGGTGACATGAACAGGGTTCCAAGTTTCAGGTAATATACTCCAAAATGCAAGGAAGACCAGTGGGTGAATCTGCATAAAGAAAGGCTTGAACCTGGAGAATCCAGAGCAACAGCCAAGTTCAAGGGAGCCATTTTAAAGAAGTCACACAACTAAGTGTCAATATCTGGGCGGGGCCTGGACCAAAATCAGGAAGGAGAGACAGTGAGAAGAGAGGAGAACAGGCAGGAGCAAAGTAATAGCTGCCCCACTACGAACAGCAATGCTAAGCGAAGGGTCCTGGACCAAGGTGGAAAACCTTAGATAAGCATTTCCTTATGTCATGAGTTTGTAGACACTCATGACAGCAACACTCACTTCTTTTAGTTAAAATTGTCTACAAGCTCTCATAAGTCTCCAGAAGACATTTTAATTGAATTGCAAGTTTGTATTTTTTTTTTAATATCTGGGAGTTCATTCATTTAACACATAATAAGCTTATTGAGCCTTAAAACAGTAAATTCTTGTGATAATTACTTCCTACTTTTCACCCTATTGGGAATGAGGGGTATATGAGAGAGTGGTCTCTGTGGAGAGGGGGAGACATGAAGGCAAAAGAGAAGATAAAACAGTCTAAGGCAAAGGGGAAGAAGACCTCCCCAGTAGTTTCCTATTTGCCTACATTGTGTGGATCAAATGGGTACAAACTTACTGGAAGATTCAATGACTCTTTCTGCAACACTGTTGAACTTCCAGACAGCTCCAGCATTCAGTCAATCCCCTACCATTTTAAATTTTAATAAAGTAAAATTTATAGTTAAATGCACAGATTTAGGTACATAATCCCATGTGTTTTGACAAGAGTACACATGTATGTGGGCTTCCCATGTGGCGGTAGTGGTAAAATATCTGACTGCCAGTGCAGGAAACAGGAGACACAGGTTCAATGCATGGATCAGGAAGATCCCCTGAAGGAGGGCAAGGCAATCCATTCCAGTATTCTTGCCTGGAGAATCCCATGGACAGAGGAACCTGGCAGTCTACAGTTCATAGAGTTGCAAAGAGTCAGACATGACTGAAACAACTTAGCATGCACTCAGGCATACACATGTGTGACCATTTACCTCAATCAAAATAAAGATGATTCTCCAATATTGTGAAAATGACAGTAGTACCTAAAGCAATTTACAGATCAATGCAACTTATCAAGTATCAATTGCATTTTTCACAGAACTAAAACAAAAACTTTACAATGTGTATGGAAACACAAAGACCTCGAATAGCCAAAGCAATCTTGAGAAAGAAAAACAGAGCTGGAGGAATCAATCTCCCTGACTTCAGGTTATACTACGAAGTTACAGTAAATAAGACAGTATAGTACTGGCACAAAAACAGAAATACATATAAATGGAACAAGATAAAAGCCCAGAGATAAACCAATGCATCTATAGGCAACTAATGTATGACAAAGAAAGCAAGAATATAAAATGGAGAAAAGATGGCCTCTTGAATAAGTGGTACTGGGGAAATTGAACAATTACATGTAAAATAATGAAATCAGAACATTTCCTAACACCACACACAAACATAAACTCACAGTGGATTAAAAGACCTAAATGTAAGGCCAGACATTATAAAACTCTTAGAGAAAAATGTAAGTCATAGCAAGATCCTCTATGATCCATATCCTAGAATAATGGAAATACAAATAGAAAACGGGACCTCATTAAACTTAAAAGTTTGGCATAGCAAAGGTATCTATAAACAAGAGGAAAAGACAATCCTGTCTGAATGGAAGAAAATAATTTCAAGTGAAGCAACTGACAAAGAATTAAACTTGAAAATACACAAGCTGCTCATGAAGCTCAATATAAGAAAGCAAACAACCCAATCAAAAAGTGGGCAGAAAACCTTAACAGGCATTTCTCCAAAGCAGATATACAAATGGCCAACAAACACATGAAAAGATGTACAACACTGCTCATTATTAGAAAATGAAAATCAAACCATTATAGTCTGAGATATCATCTCACACAGGTCAGAATGGCCATCATCATCAAAAAAAAAAAATCTACAAATAATAAATGCTAGAGAGGGTGTGGAGAAAAGGAAAGTCTCTTACACTGTGGGTGGGAATGTAAACTGATACAGCCACTATGGAGAACAGTAGGGAGGTTCCTTAAAAAACTAAGAATAAAGCTACTATATGACCCAGTAATCCCACTGTTGGGCATCTACCCTGCTGCTGCTGCTGCTGCTGCTAAGTCACTTCAGTCGTGTCCGACTCTGTGCGACCCCATAGACGGCAGCCCAGCAGGCTCGCCCGTACCTGGGATTCTCCAGGCAAGAACACTGGAGTGGGTTGCCATTTCCTTCTCCAGCATCTACCCTGAGAAACCCTTAATTCTAAAAGAATACCCCAGTATTCATTGCAAGTCTATTTTCAGTAGCTTAGACATGGAAGAAACCTAGATGTCCATCAACAGAGGAGTGGATAAAGAAATTTTGGTAAAATACGTATACATAATATAATAGTACTCAGCCATAAAAATGAACAAAATTAGGTCATCTCTAGTGATGTGGATAGAGGAGCCTGGTGGGCTGCTGTCTATGGGGTCGCACAGAGTCGTACACGACTGAAGCGACTTAGCAGCAGCAGCAGTGACGTGGATGAACCTAGAGATGCTGTACAGAGTGAAGCAAGTCAGAGAGAGTAAAACTAATATCGTTTATTAATGTATATATGTGGAATCTAGAAAAATGGTACAGATGAGTCTATTTGCAGAGCAGGAATAGAGACACAGACATAGAGAACAGAGTTTTGGACATGGAGGGGAAGGAAAGGTGAGATGAATTGAGGCAGTAGCACTAACATGCATACACTACCATGTGTAAAGCAGACAGCTAGTGGGGAGCTTCTTTATAATACAAGTAGTTCAGCTCAGTGCTCTGTGATGACCTAGAAGGGTGCGGTGAAGTAGGGGGTGGGAGGGAGACTCAGGATGAAGGGGATATAACTACATTTATAGCTGATTCATGTTGTTGTATGGCAGACATTAACACACCATTGTATAACAATTATACACCAATTAAAAAAAAAAGATGAAGACAGTTCTCTTCACTTCTTAAAGATCCTTCATGTTCACTTCCAGTCATTTCCATCCTGTCCCAAAACAAGTCATAGATCAATATTTTTTCTTTAACATCATATAAATGGAAACATAAACTATATATTGTTTATATTTGTTTTGCAAAAATTTTACTTTTGTCATATTGGAAAGATTTGTTAAGAAAAGAAACTGCTCTTTACACACATATAAACAATTTTATTTTTGAATAGAGGATTATTTAGCATAGTTTCAAATACAATCAATAAAATAAAGAGAAATAGAAACACTAGTGAAGAGTAAGCACATACATCACCAAATTGGGCCAGCCAACATCCAGACTTAAACAGCATGCTTGGAATTTCCTCATGAACAGCTATCTGAAGGCCCTATTGGAAAAAAGTCCTGGGCAAGTTGTCCACTACACAGGTGAGACTTCAAATTGCAGTTTTGTGGGTTCCCACTGATAATCAAGATTGCAGGGAGAAATATCAATAACTTCAGATATGCAGATGACACCACCCTTATGGAAGAAAGTGAAGAGGAACACGAAAGTCTCTTGATGAAAGTGAAAGAGGAGAGTGAAAAGGTTGGCTTGAAGCTCAACATTCAGAAAACAAAGATCACAGTATCTGGTCTCATCACTTCATGGGAAATAGATGGGAAAACAGTGGAAACAGTGTCAGACTTTATTTTTTTGGGCTCCAAAATCACTGCAGATGCTGATTGCAGTCATGAAATTAAAAGACGCTTACTCCTTGGAAGGAAAGCTATGACCAACCTGGATAGTGTATTAAAAAGCAGAGACATTCCTTTGCCAACAAAGGTCCGTCTAGTCAAGGCTATGGTTTTACCCATGGTCATGTATGGATGTGAGAGTTGGACTGTGAAGAAAGCTGATCACCGAAGAACTGATGCTTTTGAACTGTGGTGTTGGAGAAGACTCTTGAGAGTCCCTTGGATTGCAAGGAGATCCAACCAGTCCATTCTAAAGGAGATCAATCCTGGGTGTTCATTGGAAGGACTGATGCTAAAGCTGAAACTCCAATACTTTGGCCACCTCATGTGAAGAGTTGACTCACTGGAAAAGACTCTGATGCTGGGAGGGATTGGGGGCAGGAGGAGACGGGGACGACAGAGAATGAGATGGCTGGATGGCATCCCCAACTCGATGGACATGAGTTTAAGTGAACTCCGGGAGTTGGTGATGGACAGGGAGGCCTGGCGTGCTGTGATTCATGGGGTTTCAAAGAGTCGGACACGACTGAGCTACTGAACTGAACTGATAATCCCAGGCTGCAAACTGGTATCAATTTGCGCACAAAAATGCAGTTCTGGTTTTACTTTAGCCTTTTTATTTATGCTGCTTGTTTAATCCTGTCAGTCATAGTTTTGTTAAATCATGAGCATTTGGCCAGACCTCCAGGAGCTCAAGAATTCCCACTCCCTTTCTCATCTAAAGTACCACCTGACTAGCTATACTTGTGGGCAGGAATGGATTCTGGGCAGTATCCAGGCAGGAAAGAAGTAAAGTTGGAGGCCTACTCTCCTGCTTCTGAAGCCTGAACAAGACTTCCTCCATTTTAATTTCCCTAACAATAAATATCTAGGGCTTTCCTCATAGTTCAGTTGGTAAAGAATCTGGCTGCAATGCAGGAAACCCCAGTTCTATCCCTGGGTTGAGAAGATCCCCTGGAGAAGGGATAGGCTCCCCACTCCAGTGTTTTTGAGATTCCCTTGTGGCTCATTTGGTAAAGAATCTGCCTGGGTTCGTTCCCTGAGTTGGGAAGATCCCCTGGAGAAGGGAAAGGCTACCCACTCCAGTATTCTGGCCTGGAGAATTCCATGGACATTCCATGGGTTTGCAAAGTGTCAGACACAACTGAACAACTTTCACTTTCAACAATATCTACTTGGTTATGGAGTAGATATTAATAAATATATAATGAAGTTTGTATAAGAAATTGCCAAAGGAGATTTTTAAAGGGAGTTTACACTCTCTCTTGAAACATATGAGAGATTAGCTGTTCCATTTTTTTGCAACATTGATTGTTGTCAGATATTAATTTTTTTCCGTTGTAATGGAAATCTCATGGTTTCTTTTTATTTTGAATTGGAAAATAATTGCTTTATAATATCGAGTTAGTTTCTGCCATACATCAACATGAATCAACCATGGGTATACATATGTCCCCTGCCTCTTAAACCTCCCTCCCACCTGCCTCCCCACCCCACCCTTCTAGGTTGTCACAGAACATCAGCTTTGAGCTCCCTGGGTGATACAGCAAATTCCCACTGGTTACCTATTAATATTTTATATATGTTAATGTATATGCTTCAATGGTGCTCTTTCAATTCATCCTTCCCGCTTCTTCCCCCTCTGTGTCCACAAATCTGTTTTCTATGTCTGTGTCTTCTTTGCTAACCTCAAATAGGTTCATCAGTACCATCTTTCTAGATTCCACGTATTTTTCTTTCTGACTTACTTCATTCTGAATAATAGGATCCAGGTTAATCCACCTTATTAGAACTGACTCAAATGCATTCCTCTTATGGCTGAGGAATATTCCATTTTATATATGTACCACAACTTCTTAATCCATTCACCTGTTGTTGGACATCTAGATTGCTTTCACATCCTAGCTATTGTAAATACAGCTGAAATGAAATTTGGAGGACATGTGTCTATTTCAATTATGGTTTTCTCAGAGTACATGCCCAATAGGAGGATTCTTGGGTCATATGGTAGTTTTATTCCTAGTTTTTTAAGGAATCTCCACACTGTTCTCCATAGTGACTGTATCAATTTACATTCCCACCAACAGTGGGACTTCCCTTTTCTCCTCACCTTCTCCAGCATTTATTATTTGTAGATTTTTCAAAGATCGCCATTCTGATAAATGTGAGGTGACACTTCATTGTATATTTGATTTTCATTTCTCCAATATTGAGTGATTTTTTCATGTATTTATTAGCCATTTGTATGTCTTCTTTGGAGAAATGACTAAACAGGTCTTCTCCCCACTCCTTGGTTGGGTTGTTTGCTCTTCTGTTATCAAGCTATATGAGCTGTTGTATGTTTTGGAGTTTATTCTTTTGTAAATTGTTTCATTTGCAAATATTTCCTCCCATTCTAAGGATTGTCTTTTCATCTTGTTTATAGATTCCTTTGCTATGCAAAAGCTTTTATGTTTAATTAGGTCCCACTTGCTTATTTTTATTTCCATTATTTTAGGACGTGGGTCATAGAGGATCTTGTAATGTGCTGCCTATGGTAACCTCTAGGAGCTTTATAATTTCTGGCCTTACATTTAATTCTTTAATCTATTTTGAGTTTATGTTTGTAGTTGCATTAGTGGTAAATAACCTCCCTGCCAATGCAGGAGACATAAGAGATATGGGTTTGACCCCTGGATTGGGAAGATTCCCCTAGAGGAGGGCATGGCAACCCACTCCGGTATTCTTGCCTGGAGAAGTCCATGGACAGAGGAGCCTGGTGGGAAACAGCTCATAGGGTCACAAACAGCTGGACATGACTGAAGTGACTTAGCACATGGGCACACATATGGTGCTGGGAGGTTTTCTAGTTTCATTCTTTTACAAGTAGCTGTCCAGTTTTCCCAGCACCACTTATTAAGGAGGCTCTCTTTTCTCTTTTGTATGATCTTGCCTCTTTTTTCAAAGGTAAGCTGCCAATAGGTGTGTTGTTTTAATCTCTGGGCTTTCCATCCTGTTTCATTGTTCTATATTTCTGTTTTTGTGCCCGTGCCATACAGTCTTGATGACTGTAGCTTTGTAGCACTTCAGCTTTGTTTTTCTTTCTCAAGAAGGCTTTGACTATTCAGGGTCTTTTGTGTTTCCATACAAGTTGTGAAGTTTTTTGGTCTAGTTCTGTGAAAAATACCATTGGTGGTTTGATAGGGATTGCTTTAATTCTGTAGATTGCTTTGGGTATTATAGTGATTTTCACAGTATTAATTCTTCTAATTCAAGAACATGGAATATCTGTTATCTATTTGTGTCATCTTCCATTTCTGTCACCAGTGTCATGGTTTTCTGCATACAGACAAGGTCTCTTGTCCCTTTAAGAAGATTTATTCCTAAGAGTTTTATTCATTTTATTGCAATGGTGAGTGGGATTGTTTCCTTAATTTCTCTTTCTAATTTTTCATTGGGATTGCAAGGGATTTCTGTGTTAATTTTATATCCTGCAACTTTGCTATATTCATTGCTTATCTCTAGTAATTTTCTGGTGGCATCTTTTGGGCTTTCTATGTATAGAGTTATATCATCTGCAAGCAGTGAGAATTTTACTCCTTCATTTCCAATCTGTATTCATTTTTTTTAATTGGAGGCAAATTACTTTACATTAATATATTCGTTGGTTTTACCATACATTGACACAAATTCGCCCCGGGTGTACATGTGTTCCCCCTCTTGAACCCCCCTCCCACCTCCCTCTTCCCCATATCCTCCCTCCAGGTCATCCCTGTGCACCAGCCCCAAGCATCCTGTATCATGCGTCAAACCTGGACTGGTGATTCATTTCACATATGATAATATACATGCTACAATGCCATTCTCCCAAATCATCCCACCTTCACCTTCTCCCACATAGTCCCAAACACTGTTCTATACACCTATGTCTCTTTTGCTGTCTCGTATACAGAGTTAAGGTTGCCATCTTTCTAAATTCCATATATATGCGTTAGTATACTGTATTGGAATGTGAAGTCAAGTGGGCCTTGGAAAGCATCACTACGAACAAAGCTAGTGGGGTTGATGGAATCCCAGTTGAGCTATTTCAAATCTTGAAAGATGATGCTGTGAAAGTGCTGCACTAAATATGCCAGCAAATTTGGAAAACTCAGCAATGGCCACAGGACTGGAAAAGGTCAGTCTTCATTCCAATCCCAAAGAAAGGCATTGCCAAAGAATGCTCAAACTACCGCACAATTGCACTCATCTAACACGCTAGTAAAGTCATGTTCAAAATTCTCCAAGCCAGGCTTCAGCAATATGTGAACCGTGAACTCCCAGATGTTCAAGCAGGCTTTAGAAAAGGCAGAGGCACCAGAGATCAAATCGCCAACATCCACTGGATCATGGAGAAAGCAAGAGAGTTCCAGAAAAACATCTCTTTCTGCTTCATTGACTATGCCAAAGCCTTTGACTGTGTGGATCACAATAAACTGTGGAACATTCTGAAAGAGATGGGAATCCCAGACCACCTGACCTGCCTCTTGAGAAACCTGTATGCAGGTCAGGAAGCAACAGTCAGAACTGGACATGGAACAACAGACTGGTTCCAAATAGGAAAAGGAGTGCGTCAAGGCTGTATATTGTCACCTTGCTTATTTAACTTGTATGCAGAGTACATCATGAGGAACGCTGGGCTTGAAGAAGCACAAGCTGGAATCAAGATTGCCGGAAGAAATATCAATAACCTCAGATATGCAGATGACACCACCCTTATGGCAGAAAGTGAAGAGGAACTCAAAAGCCTCTTGATGAAAGTGAAAGAGGAGAGTGAAAAGGTTGGCTTGAAGCTCAGCATTCAGAAAACGAAGATCATGCCATCTGGTCCCATCACTTCATGGGAAATAGATGGGGAAATAGTGGAAACAGTGTCAGACTTTATTTTTTTGGGCTCCAAAATCACTGCAGATGCGGATTACAGCCATGAAATTAAAAGACGCTTACTCCTTGGAAGGAAAGTTATGACCAACCTTGATAATATATTAAAAAGCAGAGACATTACTTTGCCAACAAAGGTCCGTCTAGTCAAGGCTATGATTTTTCCCGTGGTCATGTATGGATGTGAGAGTTGGACTGTGAAGAAAGCTGATCGCCAAAGAATTGATGCTTTTGAACTGTGGTGTTGGAGTAGACTCTTGAGATTCCCTTGGACTGCAAGGAGATCCAACCAGTCCATTCTAAAGGAGATCAATCCTGGGTGTTCATTGGAAGGACTGATGCTGAAGCTGAAACTGCAATACTTTGGCCACCTCATGCGACTAGTTGACTCACTGGAAAAAACTCTGATGCTGGGAAGGGCTGGGGGCGGGAGGAGAAGGGGACGCCCGAGAATGAGATGGCTGGATGGCATCACTGCCTCTGTGGACATGAGTTTGAGTGAACTCCGGGAGTTGGTGATGGACAGGGAGGCCTGACGTGCTGTGATTCATGGGGTCGCCGAGAGTTGGACATGACTGAGCGACTGAACTGAACTGATACTGTATTGATGTTTTTCTTTCTGTCTGACTTCACTCTGTATAATAGGCTCCAATTTCATCCACCTCATTAGAACTGATTCAAATGCATTCTTTTTGATGGCTTAAAAATACTCCATTGTGTATATGTACCAAAGCTTTCTCATCCATTCATCTGCAGATGGACATCTAGGTTGCTTCCATGTCCTGGCTATTATAAACATTGCTGCAATGAACGTTGGAGTACATGTGTCTCTTTCAATTCTGGTTTCCTCGGTGTGTATGCCCAGGAGTGCGATTGCTGGATCATATGGCAGTTCTATTTCCAGGTTTTTGAGGAATCTCCACACTGTTCTCCATAGTGGCTGTACTACTTTGCATTCCCACCAACAGTGTAAGAGGGTTCCCTTCTCTCCACACCCTCTCCAGCATTTATTGCATGTAGACTTTTGGATAGCAGCCATTCTGACTGGTGTGAAATGGTATCTCATTGTGGTTTTGATTTGCATCTCTCTGATTATGAGGGATGTTGAGCATTTTTTCATGTGTTTGTTATCCATCTTTATGTCTTCTTTGGAGAAATGTCTGTTTGGTTCTTTGGCCCATTTTTTGATTGGGTCATTTATTTTTCTGGAATTGAGCTGCAGGAGCTGCTTGTATATTTTGGAGATTAATTCTTTGTCAGTTGTTTCATTTGCTATTAATTTCTCCCATTCTGAAAGCTGCCTTTTCACCTTGCTTATAGTTTCCTTTGCTGTGCAGAAGCTTTTGATTTTAATTAGGTCCCATTTGTTTATTTTCGCTTTTATTTCAAATATTCTGGGAGGTGGTTCTTGGAGGATCCTGCTGTGATTTATGTTGGAGAGTGTTTTGCATACATTCTCCTCTAGGAGTTTTATAGTTTCTGGTCTTACTTTTAGCTCTCTAATCCACATTGAGTTTATTTTGGTGTATGGTGTTAGAAAGTGTTCCAGTTTCATCTTTTACAAGTGGCTGACCAGTTTTCCCAGCACCACATGTTGAAGAGACAGTCTTTTCTCCATTTTATATTCTTGCCTCCTTTGTCAAAGATAAGGTGTCTATAGGTGCGTGGATTTATCTCTGGGCTTTCTATTTTGTTCCATTGATCTATATTTCTGTCTTTATGCCAGTATCATACTGTCTTGAAGACTGAGGCTTTGTAGTAGAGCCTGAAGTCTGGCAGGTTAATTTCCCCAGTTCCATTCTTCTTCCTCAAGATTGCTTTGGCTATTCGAGTTTTTTTGTATTTCCATACAAATTGTGGGATTATTTGTTCTAGTTCTGCGAAAATTATTGTTGGTAGCTTGATAGGGATTGCATTGAATGTATAAATTACTTTGGGTAGTATGCTCATTTTTACAATATTTATTCTTCCAATCCGTGAACACGGTATATTTCTCCATCTATTAGTGTCTTTGATCACTTTCACTAGTGTTTTATAGTTTTCTATGTACAAGTCTTTTGTTTCCTTAGGTAGATATATTCCTAAGTATTTAATTCTTTTTGTTGCAACAGTGAATGGAATAGTTTCCTTAATTTCTCTTTCTATTTTCTCATTATTAGTGTATAGGAATGCAAGGGATTTCTGTGTGTTGATTTTACATCTGCAACTTTACTGTATTCATTGATTAGCTCTAGTAGTTTTCTGGTAGAGTCTTTAGGGTTTTCTGTGTAGAGGATCATGTCATCAGCGAATAGTGAACGTTTTACTTCTTCTTTTCCAATTTGTATTCCTTTTATGTCTTTTTCTGCCTTGATTGCTGTAGCCAAAACTTCCAGAACTATGTTGAATAGTAGTGGTGAGAGTGGGCACCCTTGTCTTGTTCCTGACTTTAGGGGAAATGCTTTCAGTTTTTCACCATTGAGGATAATATTTGCTGTGGATTTGTCATATATAGCTTTTATTATGTTGAGATATGTCCCTTCTATTCCCACTTTCTGGAGAGTTTTTATCATAAATGGATGTTGAATTTTGTCGAAGGCTTTCTCTGCATCTATTGAGATAATCATATGATTTCTATTTTTCAGTTTGTTAATGTGGTGTATTACGTTGATTGATTTGTGGATAATGAAGAATACTTGCATTCCTGGGATAAAGCCCACTTGGTCATGTTGTATGATCTTAATGTGTTCTTGGATTCTGGTTGCTAGAATTTTGTTAAGGATTTTTACATCTATGTTCATCAGTGATATTGGCCTGTTCAGTTCAGTTCAGTTCAGTCACTCAGTCATGTCCGAATCTCTGCGACCTGTAGTTTTCTTTTTTTATGGGGTCTTTACCAGGTTTTGGGATTAGAGTGATGGTGGCCTCATAGAATGAGTTTGGAAGTTCCTCTTCCGTAGCAATTTTCTGGAAGAGTTTGAGTAGAATGGGTGTTAGCTTTTTCCTCAATTTTTGGTAGAATTCAGCTGTGAAGCCGTCTGGACCTGGGCTTCTGTTTGCTGGAAGATTTCTAATTACAGCCTCTAATTCCGTGCTTGTGATGGGTCTGTTACGATTTTCCATTTCTTCCTGGTTCAGTTTTGGAAGGTTGTACTTTTCTAAGAATTTGTCCATTTCTTCCAAGTTATTCATTTTATTGCCATATAATTGCTGATAGTATTCTCTAATAATCCTTTGTATTTCTGTGTTGTCGGTTGTGATCTCTCCATTTTCATTTCTAATTTTATTGATTTGGTTCTTCTCCCTTTGTTTCTTGATGAGTCTGGCTAGTGTTTTGTCAATTTTATTTACCTTCTCAAAGAACCAGCTTTTGGCTTTGTTGATTTTTTCTATAGTCTCTTTTGTTTCTTTTGCATTTATCTCGGCCCTAATTTTTACGATTTCTTTCCTTCTACTGACCCTGGGGTTCTTCATTTCTTCCTTTTCTAGTTGCTTTAGATGTAGAGTTATGTTATTTAGTTGACTTTTTTCTTGTTTCTTGAGGTGTGCCTGCATTGCTATGAACTTTCCCCTTAACACAGCTTTTACAGTGTTCCAGAGGTTTTGGGTTGTTGTGTTTTCATTTTCATTCATTTCTATGCATATTTTGATTTCTCTTTTGATTTCTTCTATGATTTGTTCATTATTCAGCAGCGTGTTGTTCAGTCTCCATATGTTGGCATTTTTAATAGTTTTTCCCCATAATTGAGATCTAATCTTACTGCATTGTGGTCAGAAAAGATGCTTGGAATGATTTCAATTTTTTTGAATTTAACAAGGCTAGATTTATGGCCCAGGATGTGATCTATCCTGGAAAAGGTTCCGTGTGCACTTGAGAAAAAGGTGAAATTCATTGTTTTGGGGTGAAATGTCCTATAGATATCTATTAGGTCTAACTGGTCTATTGTATCATTTAAAGTTTGTGTTTCCTTGTCAATTTTCTGTTCAGTTGATCTATCCATATGTGTGAGTGGGGTATTAAAGTCTCCCACTATTATTGTGTTATTGTTAATTTCCCCTTTCATTATTGTTAGTAATTGTCTTACATATTGTGGTGCTCCTATGTTGGGTGCATAAATATTTATAATTGTTATATCTTCTTCTTGGATTGATCCTTTGATCATAATGTAGTTTCCTTGTCTCTTTTCACAGACTTTGTTTTAAAGCCTATTTGATCTGATGTGAGTATTGCTACTCCTGCTTTCTTTTGGTCTCTATTTGCGTGGAATGTCTTTTTCCAGCCCTTCACTTTCAGTCTGTATGTGTCCCTCGATTTGAGGTGGGTCTCTTGTAGACAACCTATATGGGGGTCTTGTTTTTGTATCCATTCAGCCAGCCTTTGTCTTTTGGTTGGGGCATTCAACCCATTTACGTTTCAGGTGATTATTGATAAGTATGATCCCGTTGCCATTTTCTTTATTATTTTGGGTTTGAGTTTATATACCCTTTCTGTGTTTCCTTTCTAGAGAAGATCTTTTAGTATTTGTTGGAGAGCTGGTTTGGTGATGCTGAATTCTCTCAGCTTTTGCTTGTCTGTAAAGCTTTTGATTTCTCCTTCATATTTGAATGAGATCCTTGCTGGGTACAGTAATCTGGGCTGTAGGTTACTTTCTTTCATCACTTTAAGTATGTCTTGCCATTCCCTCCTGGCCTGAAGAGTTTCTGTTGGAAGATCAGCTGTTATCCTTATGGGGATCCCCTTGTGTGTTATTTGTTGCTTTTCCCTTGCTGCTTTTAATATTTGTTCTTTGTGTTTGATCTTTGTTAATTTGATTAATATGTGTCTTGGAGTATTCCGCCTTTGGTCTATCCTGTTAGGAACTCTCTGGGTTTCTTGGACTTGGGTGATTATTTCCTTCCTCATTTTAGGGAAAATTTCAACTATTATCTCCTCAAGTATTCTCTCATGGTCTTTTTGTCTTCTTCTTCTGCGACTCCTATGATTTGAATATTGGGGCGTTTAATATTGTCCCAGAAGTCTCTAATATTGTCCTGATTTCTTTTAATTCTTTTTTCTTTTTCCGTCTCTGTTTCATTTATTTCTACAATTCTATCTTCTAGCTCACTTATCCTGTCTTGTGCCTCCGTTATTCTACTGTTTGTTCCCTCCAGAATGTTTCTGATCTCATCTATTGCATTATTCATTGTATATTGACTTTTTTATTTCCTCTAATTCCTTATTAAACATTTCTTGCATCTTCTCAATCGTTTTCTCCACTTTATTTATCTGTAACTCCATTTTGCTTTCCAGATTTTGAATCATTTTCACAATTAAAATTCGAAATTCTTTATCAGGTAGGTTCCCTATGTCTTCCTCTTTTGTTTGTTTTGTTGGGCATTTATCCTGTTCCTTTACTTGCTGGGTATTTCTCTGCCTCTTCATCTTGCTTATATTGCTTTGCTTGGGGTGGCCTTTCCGTCCTCTGGCAGTTTGTGGAATTCTCTTTATTATGTAGTTAACTCGTTGTGTGTGGTGTTGGGTGGGTGACTTACCAAGGTTCCCTGGTTAGGGAAGCTTGTATCGGTGTTCTGGTGGGTGGAGCTGGAATTCTTCTCTCTGGAGTGCAATGAAGTGTCCAGTAATGAGTTTGAGATGTCAGTGGTTTGGGTAGCCTGTATGTTGAAGCTCAGGGCTATTCTCCTGTGTTGCCGGAGAGTTTGCGTGGTATGTCTTTCCTTGAAACTTGTTGACCCTTGGGTGGTGCCTGGTTTCAGTGTATGTGTGGAGGCATTTGATGAGCACCTATCAATTAATTTCCTGTGGAACAGGAGATCTCTGGTGTTCTCAGGATTTGGCCTTAAGCCTCTGCCTCTGGTTTTCAGTCTTATTCTTGCAGTAGGCTCAAGACTTCTCCCTCTGTTACTTCCAAGGAAGTTCCTTCTGTTGTAAAAGCTCTTCTGTTTTCTGGTCTCTTCAGTGTCTATTTCCCGTCCTGACACCAGGATACGGTGGTGGACACTTTTTTTTTCTTCTTTTTTTCTGGCTCACCTGTTCAGTCATGCTGTGAGGAGGGAGGAACTCTGCTAACAAATGTCCCTGGCATCTGTGGGGAGTGCTCGCAGTGTCTTGGCTACACTGGGAATGCTCCCGCTTGAGGCGTGTGTGCTTCCCCTGTTTATGCTGCTCAGGCTCTAGGTTGCTCTGCTGGGAGCTGTTGCAGCTGGCGCTGGGTTGTATGAACTTCCCAGGTCTGAGCAGCTCAGGTTCAGGTCCTCGGGTACTGGACAAAGGAGCAGACTTGGCTGGGCCTGCGTTTTGTGCCTTCCCCAGTCCGAGCAGCTCAGGTGACCAGGCGTTTGGTGAGCACAGTAGCTGTGACTTATCGCCTCTTCGATCCCTGCCGCTTGGTTTTCTGGGTGTACAACTGGCGCACTTTCTCAGGCGGATATCGACTGGCCCAAATCCGAGAAGTCTTGGTTAGCAAGGAAGCCTGCCTGCAGCTTGGTATGGGAAGCCTCTCTGGGGCCGTGGCTGCCCCTTCTGGTGCTGGCTGCCCTCCCTGCCTGTCCCGGCAGGGGCTGAGGGATGGGCCGCCCACTGCTGGCTCGCTCTGCTCAGTCCTTTGTTCTGTGAGCGGGGCTGGTGGAGTCTTAGGTTGGGGCTTTTCGCTGCACCGTCTGCTTAGCTGCCTCCCGTTAGCGCCCTCAGGTTGCCCTCAGGGCGTTCAGGCCCGGTCCTCTCTCTAAGTGCTGCCGCCATGCCTCCCTGCCCAGCCCCACCTGCTAGTCGGGGGTGTGGGCGTCTGTGCCGCTTCTCCGCTGAGAGTTTCCTCTGGGCACTTAGTTTGTGGGTTTTAATTATTTATGTCTTTTTTCTCCCAGTTATGTGGCCCTCTGAGGTTCCAAGGCTGTCCACAGACTCACCTGTGTTTCCAGGTGTTGGGAAACTTCTCTCTCTCTCTTTTTTTTAAGCCTCCCTTCCCAGGACGGAGCTCCATCCCTCCCTCTTTTGACTCTCTTTTTATCTTTTATACTATTTCCTACCTCCTTTTGAAGACTATGGGCTACTTTTCTGGGTGCCTGATGTCCTCTGATAGTATTGAGAAGTTGTTTTGTGGGATTTACTCAGCGTTCAAATGTTCTTTTGCTGATTTTGTGGCGGAGAAAGTGGTCGCCCTCTCCTATTCCTCCATCATCTTCCCGTGCTCCCCCCTGGATTCATTTTATTTCTTTTTCTTCTCTGATTGCTGTAGCAAGGACTTCCAAAACTATATTGAATAATAGTGGCAAATGTGGGCACTCTTGTTTTTAATCTTAGAGGAAATGCTTTCAGTTTTTCTCCATTGAGAATAATGTTTACTGTGTGTTTGTCATACATGGCCTTTATTATATTGAGGTATGATCCTTCTATGTCTACTTTTGGGAAAAGTTCTTTATATCATAAATGAGTATTGAATTTTGTCAAAAACTTTCTTTGAATCTATTGAGATGATTATATGGTTTTACTCTTTCTTTTTTTAATATAAATTTGTTTATTTTAATTGGAGGCTAATTACTTTACAAAATTGTATTGGTTTTTGCCATACATTGACATGAATCCACCACGGGTGTACATGTGTTCCCCATCTTGAACCCCCCTCCCACCTCCCTCCTCATCCCATTGAAACATGTATATTATCATATGTGAAACGAATCACCAGTCCAGGTTTGATGCCTGATACAGGGTGCTTGGGGATGACCCAGAGGGATGGGATGGGTTTTTATCTTTCAATTTGTTAATATGGTATATCACATTGATTGACTTATGTATATTGAAAAATCTTTGCATCTCTATGATAAAGCTCATTTGATCATGATGTGTGATCCTTTTTGTGTGTTTTTGGATTCTGTTTGCTAGAGCTTTGTGGAGGACTTTTGTGTCTATGTTCATCAGTGATATTGGCCTGCAATTTTCTTTTTTTTTCTTTCTTTCTTTTTTTGGCATGTTTGCCTACTTTCGGTATCAGGGCGATGGTGGCCTCATAGAATGAGTTAAGGAGTTTTCCTTCCTCTGAAATTTTCCTGAAGAGTTTGAGCAATATAAGTGTTAGCTCTTTTCCAAACTTTGGTAGAATTCACCTGTGTAGCCATCTTGCCGTGGACTTTTGTTTGTTGGGAATTTTTAATTACAGTTTCAATATTCATGCTTGTTATTCTTCTATTCATATTTCCTATTTCTCCCTGGTTTGGTTTTGGAAGTTTATACATTTCTAAGAATTTGTCCATTGCTTAGAGGTTGTCCATTTAATTGACATATAGTTGCTCATAGTAGTCTCTTACGATCCTTTGCATTTCTGTGTTTCTATTGTAAGTTCTCCTTTTTAGTTTCTAATTTTATTACTTTGAGTTTCCTCCTTTTTTTCCCGTTTGATGAGCCTGCCTAATGATTTGTCAATTTTGTTTATTTTCTTAAAGAACCAGCTTTTAGTTTTATTGATCTTTGCTATTTTTTCCTTTCTTTTTCATTTACTTCCATTCTGATTTTTGTGCTTTCTTTCCTTCTACTAACTTTGGATTTTTGTTGTTTTTGTTGTTGCTCTTTTCAAACACAAGTTTTAGATGATATATTGGATCAGTTGTACCTAACTGATATCCATAAGGCATTTTATCCAAAAACAGTAGGTTTCACTTTTTCTCAAAGGCAGATGGAATATGCTTCAGGAAAGAACACATCTTGGGTCAAAAATCAAGTGTTGGCAAATTTTTAAAAACTGAAATAATTTCATGCATCTTTTCTGATCACAACACTATAAAATTAAATACCAGCTACAGAAAACAACAACAAAAAGCTACACAAGACAAAACACATGAAGGGTAAATAATATGCTACTGAATAACCAACAGATCACTGAAGAAATCAAAAAAGAAATCAAAATATACATAGGAACAAATGACAAAGAAAACACAACCACCGAAAACCTGTGAGATGCACTAAAAGCGGTGCTAAGAGGGAAGTTTGTAACAATACATGTTGCGGTCCTTCAATGGACTGGAACCTGGTGGTCCAGAGTCGACGATAAGAAAGTGAAAGAAGGAAAGAGGCTAATATTCCCTGGGTTACCCAGAGAACCAATAAAGCTTCAGGACAGGGCTTATACTGCTCATGTAGGCACAGCGCGTCTTCTTGAAGAAGTCTTGAAAGCCCAGGCAGGAAAGTGAGAATAGTAGGATTCCATGCTCCAGAGAATCAGCCAGAAAGAGAAATAGAGAGAGAGAAAGAAAGAAGGACATGGGGACCCAGGTTCTAATGGAACAAAGGTGCTTTTTTGAACTCTGTGAGTATATATACCGTTTTACAAGGTAGCTTTTTCAGATAAAGGTCAAAAGAGCAGACTTTATAAGTTACCAAGGAAACAAGGAGTAATAGAGGCCATAAAGCCAAAAGACAATCTATATCAGAAGAGGGTCATAAATAAACATGTTCACCAAATGGAAAAGCTAATGAAGGAAATCCTATGCATGAATTCCATCTCATGACCTCAGTCCTGGGAGCAGCGTGCCGCTCCTCTCACTCCTGTTTCCAGGAAATGATAAGGAACAGAGGGCTCCTGAGAGACAGGAAAGAGCACACAGGAATCCTACTGTTAAACATTCCCTGACAAATAGAAGCATACCTGAAGAAACAAGAGAAATATCGAATAAGCAATCTAACCTTACATCATCAAGATTTTGACTTGTATATATCTGACAATTAATCGTGTTGATCATCCCTTACTATGCTTATTCATCTTTCACGTATCTTCTTGGGTGAAGTGTCTATTATTGTCTATTATGTATTTTTAAAAACTGGATTTGTTTTTTGTTATTTTTAACTGAATCATGGATCCTTATAAATTCTGAATATATACCGACTGTAATCTGGATATATTCTCCCAGATACATGTATCACAAATGACTTTTTCCCAGGAAGTGACAAAACTTTTTAATTTTGGTCAAGTTCAATTTAGCATTTTTTAAATGTCAGCATTTTTTGTTTTTTCTCTGAGAAATCTTTGCTTACCCTAGGCCAAAAAAAAAATATTGTTTGTCCAGAAGCTTTATAGTTTTAGCTTTCATATCTATGATTTATCTCAACTAATGTCTGTGCTTGGATTTATTTATTTTTCATGTGTTTACCTAATTCTTCTGGTATCAATCATTAAAAATACTTTAATTTCTCACATTGACTTACACTGGAATCTTTATTAAAAATCACTTGACTGTAAATACTTAGAACTATTTGTGGCTATTATATCCACTTGATCAATTTGTTTATCCTTAAACTAATTCCACACTCTTCTGATTACCATTATCTTAAGATCTGGTAATTATATCTGCCAAATTTATTCTTATAAAAGAAAACACTTTCTATTTTTTATTGGAATATAGCTGATTAACAGTTTTGTGATAGTTTCAGGAGAGCAGCAAAGGGACTCATCCATACATATACATGTACTCACTCTCCTACAAACTTCCATCCAGTCTGCCACATAACACTGAGCAGAGTTCCTGTGCTATTCAGTAGGTTATCCAACTAAATATTGCAGTGTATACATGTAAGTCCCACAATTCCTAACTATCCCTTCATCCCATCCTTCCGCCACCCCCCACAACAGTAACAATTTCATTCTCTGAGTCTGCAAGTCTATTTCTGTTTTGTAAACAACAGATTGCTCATTTTTGCAATATTATTTTGACTATTCTTGGGCCTCTGCACTCCCATATAAATTTTAGAACCAGCTGGCCAGTTTATGTAGAAAAACACTCCAGTATTATGATTGAGGTTACATTGATTCTGTAAGATCAAATTAGGGAGACTTGACATCTTAACAATATTATCTTTTAATATATGACCATAGTGTATAATTTTGTTTTGTTTTGTTTAAATTGATTTCCCTGTTGGCGCTAGTAGTAAAGAATACACCTGTCATTACAGGAGACATAGAGACACAAATTGATCCCTGGGTCAGGAAGATCCCCTGGAGGAGGGTATGAAAACCCACTCCATTACTCTGGTCTGGAGAATCCCATGGACAGAGAAGCCTGGTAGGCTACAGTCCATAAAGTTGTGAAGATTCAGATTTCATTGAAGCAACTTAGCACAACACAGCACCTGGTATATTCTTTAGTACATTGTCCTTTAGTACGTGACAACACTATCTCATTTATTTGTATTATTTAATTTATCGGAATATTTTATACTTAGTATAGCTATCTAACATAACTTCTGTTAAAATTTATCATATACCTTATGCTTTTAGATGTTATTAAAATTGGAATTCTTTTCAATGTCACACCTGAACTGGCATTACTAGTATGACATTAACATATTGTTCACCTTGGAAACTTCTCACATTAATTTCAGCAATGGTTTTGTAAATGACAAGATATTCAATGTAAGTGATTCTACCCTTTGTCAATGAAGAAAATTTTTATTCTTCTTGCCAAATCTTAATGCTATTTATGTCCTTTCCATACATTATTGCACTCATCTCACACACTGGTAAAATAATGCTTAAAATTCTCCAAGCCAAGCTTCAGCAATATGTGAACTGTGAACTTCCAGATGTTCAAGCTGGTTTTAGAAAAGGCAGAGGAACCAGAGATCAAATTGCCAACGTCTGCTGGATCATGGAGAAAGCAAGAGAGTTCCAGAAAAACATCTATTTCTGTTTCATTGACGATGCCAAAGCCCTTGACTGTGTGGATCACAATAAACTATGGAAAATTCTGAACGAGATGGGATACCAGACCTACCTCTTGAGAAACCTATATGAAGGTCAGGAAGCAACAGTTAGAACTGGACATGTAACAATAGACTGGTTCCAAATAGGAAAAAGAGTATGTCAGGGCTGTATATTGTCACCCTGCTTATTTAACTTATATGCAGAGTACATCATGAAAAACGCTGGGCTGGAGGAAGCACAAGCTGGAATCAAGATTGCTGGGAGAAATATTAATAACCTCAGGTATGCAGATGACACCACCTTTGTGGCAGAAAGTGAAGAAGAACTAAAGAACCTCTTGATGAAGGTGAAAGAGGAGAGTGAAAGAGTTGGCTTATAGCTCAACATTCAGAAAACGAAGATCATGGTATCTGGTTCCATAACTTCATGGCAAATATATGGGGAAACAGTGTCAGACTTTATTTTTTTGGTCTTCTGAATCACTGCAGATGGTGATTGCAGCCATGAAATTAAAAGACGCTTACTCCTTGAAAGGAAAGTTATGACCAACCTAGACAGCATATTGAAAAGCAGAGACATTACTTTGTCAACAAAGGTCTGTCTAGTCAAGGCTCTGGTTTTTCCAGTGGTCATGTATGGATGTGAGAGTTGGATGATAAAGAAAGCTCAGCGCCAAAGAACTGATGCTTTTCGACTGTGGTGTTGGAAAAGACTCTTGAGAGTCCCTTGGACTGCAAGGAGATCCAACCAATCCATCCTAAAGGAAATCAGTCCTGAATATTCATTGGAAGGACTGATGTTGAAGCTGAAACTCCAATAATTTGGTCACCTGATATGAAGAGCTGACTCATTTGAAAAGACCCTGATGGTGGGAAAGATTGAGGGCAGGAGGAGAAGGGTCGACAGAGGATGAGATGGTTGGATGGCATCACCAACTCAATGGACATGGGTTTGGGTAAACTCTGGGAGTTAGTGATGGACAGGGAGGCCTGGCGTGCTGCGGTTCATGGGGTCGCAAAGCATTGGACATGACTGAGCGATTGAACTGATACATTATTGTTCTGGTTAGGACCTCTGGTATAATGGTGATAGAAGTGATGATAGTGAATATCCTTAATTCATTCCAACCCCTGGGGTATTTGAGGTGGAAATATTTCCCATTAAATATAATAGCCATTGGGTTTTTTTTGTAGATAACTGCTTACCAGATAAAGGGAAAGTTTGATAGTTTTCTTAATTTGTGAAATATCTACCTGGTTTTCAATTCTCTCATTAAAGTTTTCTGTGTCTACTTTCTGTGTCTTTTCACCTTTATATTTTAAATTTATGAATTATATTGATAGAGTTTTTAATGTAACATCAACTTTACATTTCTGAGAGAAATCTCATGGTTTTGATAGACTCTTTTTTAATGTATTCTTCAAGCCATTTTGCTAGTATTTTATTGAAGATTATGCTCATAAAGAAAATTAGTGTATATAATTACTTTCTTGAAAACATTTCATACATCATTTTAGTTAGTGTTGTCTCCTTTTCTATTTCATGAAGAAGTTTGGTTATAATTAGCATTGTTTCTTTCTGAAGTATTTGATAGAATTCACCTGCTAAATCATCTAGGCTTAGAGTTTTATCTGTAGGAAGGATTTATCCTTTAAATTCCAAAGTCTATTTTAGATATTGAATTATTCATATTTTCTCTTTCTTCTTAGCTTGGTTTTGGTATATTGCATCTTTTAAGGAATTGGCTTCTTTCATCTGAGTTGTTGACATTTTTACATTAAATAGATTATAATATTCTTTCTTACTTTTTTTTTTTAATAGAAAATCCTCTGACTGCTGTCTCAAAAGAGAAGAGTCAACATAGACAAATCTGTTAAGAAGAGATTATGAGAACCTGGTTCGTGTTAATTTAGTGGGTTTATCAGAGAAATGAATACATTGAAAACATTTTAGAAGTGGACTGGACAAGAATTGTTTTGCATTGTATTACTTTCCTCCTGTCAATACTTCTTAAATTAGGATGCCAATATCTAAAGATTATATATATATATTTGATTTAATTAGTTCATTTAAACTAAAAAACAGTTCATTCATTTCTCACCCTCCCCTCTCTCTGCCTCTTGCAACCAGAAATCTATTCTATGTTTCTATAAACTTGGATTTTTGTTGTTGTTGGTTTTTTAGAGTCCACATATAAGAGTGTTCATAGCGCTTATCTTCTCCGTCTGACTTCTTTCACTTAGCATAAGGCCCTCAAGGCCCATCCACGTTTTGCAATTGGCAAGATTTCATTCTTTTTATGGCTGCATAATAGTCCATTGCATGTGTTAATATATATACCATAATTTCTTCATTCACCCAACAATGTTTATTTAGTTTGCTTCCATATCTTGGTTATTGTGATTGTAAATAATGCAGCAATAAACACGGGGGTGCATATTTCTTTTCAAATTAGTATTTTAATTTTGCTTATGTAAATGCCTAGTAGTGGAATTTCTAGTGATCAGCAGTGCTGGTCTGTGTCTATTGGCCTATGTATGTCTAATTTGGAGAAACGTCCACTCAGATCTAACACCATTTTTTAATTAGATTGATTGTTTTATTGTAATTTGGTTATGTGTGATTTCTTTACATATTTTGGATATTAGTTTCTTATCAGATATGTGATTTGCAATTATTTTCCCTCATTCAGGAGGCTGTCTTTTCATTTTGTTGGTCGCTGCTGTACAGGAGTTTTTGTTTTATGTATCCCACTTGATTATCTGTACAGGAGTCTTTAAGTTTATTGATGGACAGGGAGGCCTGGCGTGCTGTGATTCATGGGGTCGCGGAGAGTCGGACACGACTGAGCGACTGAACTGAACTGAACTGACTGAATCCCTCTTGATTACTTTTGCTTTCATTGCCTTTGGTTTTGGTGTCAGACTCAAAATTTTGTCTCTAAGACCAAAGTCAAAGAGCTTACAGATTATCTTTTCTTATAGCTTTTTTTCTTTATAATTTCAGGTCTTATGTTCAAGCCTTTAATTTATTTTGAGTTAATTTTTGTGTACAGTGTAAGGTTGGGGCTTTCCCAGTGTCTCAGTGGTAAAGAATCTGCTTGCAATGCAGGAGACACAGATTCGATCCCTGGATCAGGAAGATCCTGTGGAACAGGGCATGGCAACCCACTACAGTATTCTTGCCTGGAGAATCCCATGGACAGAGGAGACTGATGGGCTAGAGTCCACAGGGTCACAAAGAGTTGGACATGACTGAAGCGACCGAGCATGCATTCAGAGTGTAAGGTTACTGCCTTTCAAGGCTTTTTGCCCCACTTTCATCTAAGTTATAATTTTTTACATTAAATTAATCATAATATTTCCTGATTCTTTTAATTTCTCTTAGGTGTATATTGTTATCCAGTCTTTCATACTTGATATTGGTAATTAGATGTCTCTCTTCTTTTATTCTTGATCATTCTTTAAAAAAAATTATCAATTTCATCAATCTTTAAAAAAACTCAACTTTTGACTTAGTTAATTTTTCTGTTGTTAAGTGTTTTCTAGTTCACTGATTTTTGCCATTATTTTATTATTTCCTTAATTTGTTTTGGGCTCAATGGGCAGTTTTTATACCTTCTAAAGTTTAAATCTTTCTTATTTTGTAATGTAAGCATTCAGAATTTTAAATTTTCCTGGGGTTTCCTTGTTGATTCAGACAGTAAAAAATCTGCCAGCAATTCAGGACATCCAGGTTCAGTCCTCAGGTTGGGAAGATCCCCTGGAGAAAGGAAGGGCTACCCACTCCAGTATTCTTGCCTGGAGAATTCCATGGAGAGAAACCTCGCAGGTTACAGTGGACATGACTGTGACTAACACTATCAGTTTCACTTTCAAACCTTTTTCAGTTATATTCCTTGCCTGAATTTTGATATACAGTATGTTTCCTATTATTCACTTAGATTATTTTCTTTAAAAAAATTTTATTTTATATTGGAACATAGTTGATTAACAATCTTCTGTTAGTTTCAGATGTACAGTAAAGAGATTCAGTTATACATGTACTCTTTCAATTTTATCCCCCATTTTAGGTTTTTACAGAATATTGAAGAGAGTTCCCTGTTTTTACAGTGAGTCTTTGTTGGCTATCTATTTTAAATATGATAGTGGGTACATCCAATCCCAAACTTCCAATCTATGCCTCCTCCCTACACTTCCCCCTAATAACCATAAATTTGTTCTCTGTCTTGGAATCTATTATACTTTGTTAATAAATTTATTTGTATCATTTTTTAAGATTCTGCTTGTAAGTGATATCATATGATATTAGTCTTTCTCTGTCTGACTTACTTTCAGTTCAGTTCAGTTCAGTCGCTCAGTCGTGTCCGACTCTCTGCGACCCCATGAATCACAGGACGCCAGGCCTCCCTGTCCATCACCAACTCCCGGACTTCACTCAAACTCATGTCCACAGAGTCAGTGATGCCATCCAGCCATCTCATTCTCTGGCATCCCCTTCTCCTCCCGCCCCCAACCTTTCCCAGCATCAGAGTCTTTTCCAGTGATTCAACTCGTTGCATGAGGTGGCCAAAGTATTGGAGTTTCAGCTTTAGCATCAGTCCTTCCAATGAACACCCAGGATCGATCTTCCTTAGAATGGACTGGTTGGATCTCCTTGCGGTACAAGGGACTCTCAAGAGTCTTCTCCAACACCACAGTTCAAAAGCATCAATTCTTCGGCGATCAGCTTTCTTCATAGTCCAACTCTCACATCCATACATGACCACGGGAAAAACCATAGCCTTGACTAGACGGACCTTTGTTGGCAAAGTAATGTCTCTGCTTTTTAATATATTATCAAGGTTGGTCATAACTTTCCTTCCAAGGAGTAAGCGTCTTTTAATTTCATGGCTGCAATCCGCATCTGCAGTGATTTTGGAGCCCCCAAAAATAAAGTCTGACACTGTTTCCACGGTTTTTCCATCTATTTCCCATGAAGTGATGGGACCAGATGCCATGATCTTTGCTTTCTGAATATTGAGCTTCAAGCCAACCTTTTCAATCTCTTCTTTCACTTTCATCAAGAGGCTTTTGAGTTCCTCTTCACTTTCTGCCATAAGGGTAGTGTCATCTGCATATATGAGATTATCGATATTTCTCCCAGCAATCTTGATTCCAGCTTGTGCTTCTTCAAGCCCAGTGTTCCTCATGATGTACTCTGCATATAAGTTAAATAAGCAAGGTGACAATATACAGCCTTGATGCACTCCTTTTCCTATTTGGAACCAGTCTGTTGTTCCGTGTACAGTTCTGACTGTTGCTTCCTGACCTGCATACAGGTTTCTCAAGAGGCAGGTCAGGTGGTCTGGGATTCCCATCTCTTTCAGAATTTTCCACAGTTTATTGTGATCCACACAGTCAAAGGCTTTGGCATAGTCAATGAAGCAGAAATAGATGCTGTTCTGGAACTCTCTTGCTTTCTCCATGATCCAGTGGAGTTGGCAATTTGATCTCTGGTGCCTCTGCCTTTTCTAAAACCTGCTTGAACATCTGGGAGTTCACGGTTCACATGTTGCTGAAAGCTGGCTTGGAGAATTTTGAGCATGACTTTACTAGCGTGTGAGATGAGTGCAATTGTGTGGTAGTTTGAGCATTCTTTGGGATTGCCTTTCTTTGGGATTGGAATGAAGACTGACCTCTTGCAGTCCTGTGGCCATTGCTGAGTTTTCCAAATTTGCTGGCATATTTAGTGCAGCACTTTCACAGCATCATCTTTCAAAATTTAAAATAGCTCAACTGGGATTCCATCACCTCCACTAGCTTTGTTCGTAGTGATGCTTTCTAAGGCGCACTTGACTTCACATTCCAAGATGTCTGGCTCTAGGTCAGTGATCACGTTATCATGACTATCTTGTTCATGAAGATCTTTTTTGTACATATCTTCTGTGTATTCTTGCCACCTCTTCTTAATATCTTCTGCTTCTGTTAGGTCCATACCATTTCTGTCCTTTATTGAGCCCATGTTTGCATGAAATTTTCCCTTGGAATCTCTAATTTTCTTGAAGAGATCTCTTGTTTTTCCTATTCTGTTGTTTTCCTCTATTTTTTTGCATTGATTACTGAGGAAGGCTTTCTTATCTCTCCTTAATATTCTTTGGAACTCTGCATTCAGATGCTTATATCTTTCCTTTTCTCCTTTGCTTTTCACAGCTATTTGTAAGGCCTCCTCAGACAGCCATTTTGCTTTTTTGCATTTCTTTTCCATGGGGATGGTCTTGATCTCTGTCTCCTTTACAATGTCCCGACCCTCCGTCCAGAGTTCATCAGGCACTCTATCTATCAGATCTAGTCCCTTAAATCTATTCCTCACTTCCACTGTATAATCATAAGGGATTTGATTTAGGTCATATCTGAATGGTCTAGTGGTTTTCCCTACTTTCTTCAATTTAAGTCTGAATTTGGCAATAAGGATTTCATGATCTGAGCCACAGTCAGCTCCCGGTCTTGTTTTTGCTAACTGTATACAGCTTCTCCATCTTTGGCTGCAAAGAATATAATCAATCTGATTTCGGTGTTGACCATCTGACTTACTTTACTTACTATGATAATTGCCAGGCACATCCATGTAGCTTTGTATGGCATTATTTCAGTCTTTTTTATAGCTAAGTAACATTCCACTGTGTATATGTACCATATCTTCTTTATCCATTCATCTGTCAATGGACATTTAGTTGTTTCAATGTCTTCACTATTGTAAACAGTGTTGCAATGAACACTGAAGTGCATGTAGCCTTTTGAACCATATTTTACTCTGGATATATGCCCAGGAGAGGGATTGCTGGATCATATGGTACTTCTTTTTGCTGTTCCATAATGTTCATGGAGTTCTCAAGGCAAGAATGCTGAAGTGGTTTACCATTCCTTTCTCCAGGGGACCATGTTTTGTCAGAACTCTCCACTATGACCCATCTGTCTTGGGTAGCCCTGCGCAGCTCATAGTTTCATTGAGTTACAAAAACCTGTGATCCATGTTATCATTTTGAATAGTTTTATGTGATTGTGGTTTCTTTTCTGTCTGCCTTCTGATAGACGAGGATAAGAGGCTTGTGCAAGCTTCCTGATCAGAAGGACTGGCTATGGGGAAAACTGGGTCTTGATCTGGTGGGCAGGGCCTGCCCAGTAAATCTTTAATCCTGTTTTCTGTTGATGGATGGGGCTGTTTTCCAGGTTCATTATCGTAGGGGTAATGACAACCTCCTCCTAAAAGAATTATGTCAGCATGCCTCCCTCCTAGGACTGCTGCTGCCAGTGCCCCTGACTTCAATTGACACCTCTGCCAGAGATCCCCAAATACTCACAACAAGTCTGATTCAGTCTCTTGTGGGATCACTGCTTCTTTCTCCTGGGTCCTGGTGTGTACAAGGTTTTGCTTGCATCATCCAAGTGTCTCTATTTCCCCAGTCCAAGGAAGCTCTGTTACCAAATACTGATGACATTCAAAGTCAAATTCTCTGAGGATTCTCAGTCCCTTAGCCATATCCACAGGTTGAGAAGTCTGTCATAGGGGCTGGGATTTTTGCATCACTGTGAGAACTTCTTCGGTGATTGTTCTCCAGTTTCTGGGTTGCCCACTTGGTGGCTCTATGGTGGGGTTATTGGCAATCTCCTACAAGAGGACTTATGCCACATGCCATGCCTCCCAGGACTGCTGCTGCCAGTGGTCCTATCCCTGTTGCAGGCCACTGCTGAGACATGTCTCCACAGAGGACCCCCAAACACATACAGGCAGGTCTGGCTCTGTCTCTTGTGGGAGTCTCTGTTCCTTTCCCTGAGTCGTGGGGTATGCAAGGTTTTGTTTGTGCCCTCCAGGAGTCTCTGGCTGGTATGAGGTTTGATTCATACTAAGTATCCTTATATTGAGCACCCCATGAACAGTAATGAAGAGGCAGAAAGATATGACACTAAAAGGTGAATGGTAGGTGTCCAATATGCTACTGGAGAAGAGCAGAGAAATAGCTCCAGAAGGAATGAAGAGCCTGAGCCAAAGCAGAAACGACACCCATTTGTGCAGTACTTGTTTGCAGTCTCAAAAATGACAAAATGGTCTTGGTTCATAGCCAAGCAAATCATTCAATATCACAGTAATCTAAGTTTATGACTCACATTGAATGCAGCACTTTAACAGTATCATCTTTTGGAATTTGAAATAGCTCAGCTGAAATTCCATTACTTCTACTAGTTTTGTTTGTGATAATACTTCCTAATGTCCATTTGACTTCACACTCCAGGATGTCTGGCTCTAGGTGAGTGATCACACCATTTTGGTTGTCTGGGTCATTAAGACCTTTATTGTACAGTTTATCTGTGTATTTTTGCCACCCCTTCTTAATATCTTCTGCTTCTGTTAGGTCCATACCATTTCTTTATTCTATTAGGTCCATCACTCCAGGATGTCTGGCACTAATGCTGAAGAAGCTGAAGTTGAACGTTTCTATGAAGACCTACAAGACCTTCTAGAACAACCCCCCCCCCCAAAAAAAAAATTGTCCGTTTCATCATAGGGGATTGGAATGCAAAAGTAAGAAGTCAAGAGATACCTGGAGTAATATGAAAGTTTAGTCTTGGAACAAAATGAAGTAGGTCACAGGTTAACAGAGTTTTGCCAAAAGTATACCATGGTCATAGCAAACATCCTCTTCTAACAACACCAGAGACAACTCTACACCTGGAGATCACCAGATGCTCAATACCAAAACCAGATTGATTACATTCTTTGCAGCCAAATATGGAAAAGCTCTAAACAGCAACAACGAGACCAGGAGCTGACTGTGGTTCAGATCATAAACATATTATTACAAAATTCAGACTTAAATTGAAGAAAGTAGGGAAAACCACTAGGTCATTCAGGTATGATGAAAATCAAATCCCTTATGATTCTGCAGTGAATGTGACAAATAGATTCAAGGGATTAGATCTGACAGACAGAGTGCATGAAGAAAAAAAACAGAGGTTTGTAACATTGTACTGAAGGTGGGGACCAAAACCATTCCCCCAAACAGAAATGCAACAAGGCAAAACTGTTGTCTGAGGAGGCCTTACAAATAGTTGGGAAAAGAAGAGAAATGAAAGGCAAAGGAGAAAAGAAAAGATATACCCATCTGAATGCAGAGTTCCATAGAATAGCAAGGAGAGATAAGAAAGCTTTCTTAAGTGAACAATGTAAAGAAATAGGGAATAGGATGGGAAAGACGAGAGATCTCTTCAAGAAAATTAGAGATACCAAGGGAACATTTCATGCAAAGCTGGGCTCAATAAAGGACAGAAATGATATGGACCTAACAGAAGCAGAAGATATTAAGAAGTGACAAAAATACACGGATAAACTGTACCAAAAATGTCTTCATGACCCAGACAACCAAAATGGTGTGATCACTCATCTAGAGCCAAACATCCTGTAATGTGACATCAAGCCGCACTCTTGCTTAGGAAGCATTCAGTTCAGTTCAGTTCAGTTCAGTCGCTCAGTCGTGTCCGACTCTCTGCGACCCCATGAATCACAGCACGCCAGGCCTCCCTGTCCATCACCAACTCCCGGAGTTCACTCAAACTCATGTCCACAGAGTCAGTGATGCCATCCAGCCATCTCATTCTCTGTCGTCCCCTTCTCCTCCCGCCCCCAATCCCTCCCAGCATCAGAGTCTTTTCCAGTGAGTCAACTCGTTGCATGAGGTGGCCAAAGTATTGGAGTTTCAGCTTTAGCATCAGTCCTTCCAATGAACACCCAGGATTGATCTCCTTTAGAATGGACTGGTTGGATCTCCTTGCAGTCCAAGGGACTCTCAAGAGTCTTCTCCAACACCACAGCATTACTATAAACAAAACTAGTAGAGATTGATGGAATTCCAGCTGAACTATTTCAAATTCTAAAAGATGGTGCTGTTAAAGTGCTGCACTCAATATGTCAGCAAATTTGGATAACTCAACAATGGCCACAGGACTGGAAAAGTTCAGTTTTCATTCCAATCAAAAAGAAGGGCAATGACAAAGAAAAGAATGTTCAAACTACTGCCCAATTGCACTCATTTTACATGCCAATAAGGCATGCTCAAAATCCTTTGAGCTAGGCATCAACATGTATGAACTGAAAAATTCTAGATATACAAGCTGGTCTTGGAAAAAGCAAAGGAACTAGAGTTCAAGTTGTCAATGTCCATTGGATCATGGAAAAAGTGAGGGAATTCTAGGAAAACATATATTTTTTCATTGGCTACACTAAAACCTTTGACTGTGTGGATCATAACAAACTGCAAAATTCTTAAAGAGATGGGAATACCAGAGCACCTTAACTGTCTTATGAGAAATCTGTATGCAAGTCAAGAAGCAACAGTTAGAATTGGATACAGAACAACAGACTGGTTCCAAATTGGGAAGGGGTGTGTCAAGGCTGTATATTGTCACCCTTGTTTATTTAATTTGTATGCAGAGTACATCATGCCAAATTCTGGGCTGAATGAAGCTCAAGCTGGAATAAAGATTGCTGGGAGAAATATCAATAACCTCAGATATGCAGATGACAACACTGTAATGGGAAAAAATGAAGAGAAAGAAAAGAACCTCTTGATGAAGGTGAAAGAGGAAAGCGAAAAAGCTGGCTTAAAACTCAACATTCAGAAAACTAATACAGCATCCAGTCCCATCACTTCATGACAAAAAGATGTGGAAACGATGGAAACAGTGAGAGACTTAATTTTCTTGGGTTCCAAAATCACTGCAGATGGTGACTGCAGACATGACATTAAAAGACTCTTGCTTCTTGAAAGAAAATCTATGACCAACCTAGACAGCAGATTAAAAAGTAGAGACATCACTTTGCTGACAGAGGTCTGTATAGTCAAAGCTATGGTTTTTCCAGTAGTAGAGATGTGAGTGTTGGACCATAAAGTGAGCTGAGTGCCAAAGAATTGATGTTTTTAACTGTGGTGCTGGGGAAGATTCTTGTGAACCCTTGAACAGCAAGATCAAACCAGTCAATCCTAAAGGAAATCAACACTGTAAACTGTCATCTACCAGGATCCTCTATCCATGGATATCTCAGGCAAGAATACTGGAATGGCTTGCCATTTCCTTCTGTAGGGCATCATCCTGACACAGGGATCAAACCTGTGCCTTCTGTGTCTCTTACATTGTGTTCTTTACCTCTAAGTGTAGTAGGATTCCTTTTTCTCCACATCCTCTCCAGCATTTTTTTGTGGAGAGGATGTTGAGAAACTTCTGTGGCTCAAGACAAAGAAAACATCAATAAACAAATAAAAAATTGGCAGAAGACTTAAATTGACGTTTCTTTAAAGAAGATATGCAGATGGCCAAGAGCCACATGAAAAGATGTTCAACATTACTAATTACTATAAAGATACAAATCAAAATTACAGTGGCATATCACCTCACACAAGTCAGAATGGCCGTCATCAATTAGATTATTTTTGGTTTCATGATCTGTTTTTAACCTATGTCTTTTGGGGGTACATGTTAAATTAATGTTTAAATGTTTGGAACTTTCTAAGACATAACATTGCTGTTGATGGGCTTTCCAGGTGGCTCTAGTCTTAAACAAACTCCTGCCAATGCAGAAGAGGTAAGAGACTTGGATTTGATACTTGGGTGTGTGAGACCCTTTGGAGGAGGACATGGAAAACCACTCCAGTGTTCTTGCCTGGAGAACCCCATGGAAAGAGGAGCCTGGCAGGCTACAGTCCATGGAGTCAGAGTTGGACATGACTGAAGAGACTTAGCGCACACACACACACACATTGTTCTTGATTTCTAAGATATTTTCTTGAGGAATTTTGCATCTATGTTCATCAGAGATATTTTCCTGTAATTTTTATTGTGTGTGATATCATTATATGGTTTTGGTATCAGAATGATATTGGCCTTGTAGAACAAGTTTGGAAGTGTTCCTTCCTCTGCAACATCTTGGAAGAGTTTGAGAAAAAGGCATTAGCTCTTCTCTAATTAAAGACCTCAGATACACAGATGATATCACTCTAATATCTAGTAGCTACATATGGATGTGAGAGTCAGTTCATAAAGAAGGCTGAGTGCCTGGGCTTCTGGTTCAAGATGGTGGAGTAGAAGGACATGTGCTCATCTCCTCCTAAGAGAGCACCAAAATCACAACTAGCTGTTGAACAATCACTGACAGGAGGACACTGGAACCCACCAAAAAAGATACCCATGTCCAAAGTCAAAGAAGAAGCCACAGTGAGATAGTAGGAGGAGCACAATCACAGTAAAATCAAATACCATTCTAACCGTACGGGTGATTCACAAACTGGAGAGAAATAATGCTGAAGAAGTTCTTCCACTGTTGTAAAGGTTCTGAACCCCATGTCAGGTTTCCTAGTCTGGGGATCCGACAGAGGTACTGGGAATCCCAAAGATATCTGTCCTTGAATGACAGTGGGAATTGATAACAAGTATTCCACAGGATTGGGGAAATAGAGACTCCAAATCTTAGAAGGCATGAACAAAACCTTTCATACACCAAGACCCAAAGGAAAGGAACAGTTACCCCACAGGAGACTGAACCAAAGCTACCTGCTATTGTGGAGGGTCTTCTGTGGAGGCGTGGGTCAGCAGGGGCTCACCAAAGGGACATGGGCACTGGCAACAGCAGTCTGGGAAGGTCATCCTTGGTGTAAACCCTCTTGGAGGTCACCATTAACCCTACCAAGAGCCCATACTCAGGTTTCAGGCCAAAAAACTACCAGGTAGGGAGCACAACTCCACCCATCAGCAGATAATTGGATTAAAGATTTACTGAGTTGTCCACCAGAGCAAGACTCAGTTTTCCCCACTGCCAGTCCCTCCCATCAGGAGGTTTACATAAGTCTCTTAGCCTCCTCCATCAGAGGGCAGACAGATGAAGCAAAAACCACAGTCCTACAGTGACTAAAACAAAAGTCACATTATAGAAAGTTAATCAGCATGAAAAAGCAGGAAGTTATGTCCCAAATGAATGGATAAAATAAAATCCCAGAAAAACAACCAAATGAAGTGAAGATATGGAAAATTCCAGAAAAAGAATTCAGAATAATGATAGTGAAGATGATTCAGAGTCTCAGGAAAATAATGAAGGCAAAGATTGAGAAAATTCAAGCAATGTTTACCAAAGACCTAGATTAACTAATGAACAAATAACTAGAGATTAATAATACAATAGAAGAAATCAAGAGCAGAATAAATGAGGCAGAAGAACGGATAAATGACCTGGAGAACAGAAAGGTGGAAGTCAGTGCTGCAGAACAGAATATAGAAAAAGGCATGAAAAAAAAAAAAAAAGAAAACAGCATAAGAAACCTCTGGGACAACATTAAACACACAAACATTCTCATTATAGGTGTCCCAGAAAGACAGGAGAGAGAGAAAGGACCTGAGAAAATATTTGAAGTGATAATAACTGAAAACTTATCAAACATGGGAAAGGAAATAGTCAGCCAAGTCCGGAAAGCACAGAGAAATCCAGGCAGGATAAACCCAGGGAGGAACACACCAAGACACATAGTAGTCAAACTGACAAAAATTAAAGACAGAGATAAAATATTAAAAGCTACAAGGGAAAAACAGCTAATAACATACAAAAGAACTCCCTCAAGGCTCTCAGCTGATTTCTCAACAGAAACTCTACAAGTCAGAAGGGAATGGAATGTTATTTTTTAAGTGATGAAAGGGAAGGACCTACAACCAAAAATACTCTCTCCAGCAAAACTCTCCTTCAGATTTGATGAAGAAATCAAAAGCTTTCCAGACAAGCAAAAGTTAAGAGAATTCAGTACCACCAAACCAGCTTTACAACAATGCTAAAGGAAATTCTCTAGGTAGGAAACAAGAGAAGGAAAGGACTTCTCAGCAGAAAATAAACCCAAAGCTATTAAGAAAACAGTAATAGGATCATACATATCAAAAATTACCTTAAATGTAAATGGATTAAATGCACCAACCAAAAGACATAGACTGGCTGGGTGGATGAAAACATGTGTGTTATACACTTTCACTTACCACAGCACTCTTCTTGACCCTCCAAATTGTATGTAATTATTTTGCATTGTTAGGTTAATCACATTCCCATTATGGCTTGTGATTGTAATTATCTTTTATTTTTTGTCTAGCTCTTAATTATGAAAACTGATAAACATCTTTTACTGTTGTGAATATGTAACTATTGCTCACTTAATACCATTGTATCATGATTGATCAATAGAAAAATAATAGAATTCTATATCACCAAAAACTACCATTTAATAGGAAAACCTGCAATCACTTTTTAAAACCCAAAAGCATATTAGAATTATCTTGGAATTTACTGAAAAATACAGATGTCATCATATTGCATTGCTTTCACAAGAGCTCCAGATGTGTTTCTAATGAGCAACCATGTTTAAAAACAACTGGACAATATAATGATCTGTTACTTTTATACTGCTTGTTTCACTTTTTCTTTCATATTCAGTGTTCTTGTTTCATTTAGTCTGTTTTCCAATTTCTCCACCTATTTTTTCTTTTAAATATTCTTTCTCAAGCCTTTACCAAGTGTAGTAGAAAAGCTTTTGTATACATCTTGCCTTGAGAATCCCAGGGACGGGGGAGCCTGGTGGGCTGCTCTCTATGGGGTCGCACAGAGTTGGACACGACTGAAGTGACTTAGCAGCAGCAGCAGCAGCATATAAACAATATATATAACATATATTTTAGAAAACTTATGAATTTTTCCCTAACTAAAAAATTTATGACATTTGGATTCCACTTGTGTGACTTAGTATGAATAGAATATTGCATTTCTATTAAAAATAGGTGTGCAAAAAGCAAGAAAGCTTTACTGTATAGCACAGAGAATGTAGTCAATTACTTATAATAACCTAAAATGGAAAGTAGCTTCAAAAATAATATGTGTATATGTATAATTGAATCACACACAAAAAAAGAATTCTACCTTTTGATATTCAATAACATTTATCATTTTGCCAGTTTTTCTAAATGTTCTGTGGAAATCTGATAACAACATATGAGATACAAAATTTTAAATATATCTGTGTCAGATATATGATTAATATAAATACAAATCTATTATATTTAAATTATTAATCACATCAGTCAAGATACACCTATTCTTATTTTCTCTGCACTTGATAAAATATTCTCAGAGAAATGTTAATGTTTCACTATGATCATATATTTTTTTCTTTTCCCTTATTTTTCTTCTGATTTTGCTTTATGTATCTTTACTTCTTTGTTGTTAGGGGTCTAATGGTTTATGATGTCTATCTTTTTTGTGAATTGTACTTTTCATCATTAAAAATATTCATTTTTGGAGAAGGAACAAGGTGGTGGAGGAATAGGACAGCGAGACAACTCTCTCGTCCACAAATTCATCAAAAGAACATTTGAACGCAGAGTAAAGTCTACAAAACAACTTCTGAATGCTGGCAGAGGTCATCAGGCACCCAGAAAAGCAGCCCATTGTCTTCGAAAGGAGGTAGGAAAAAACATAAAAGGTAAAAAGAGAGACAAAAGAAGTAAGGACGGAACTCCGTCCAGGGAAGGGAGGCTTTAACAAGAGAGAAGTTTCCAAACACCAGGAAACACTCTCACTGGCGAATCTGTGGCGAGCCTTGGAACCTCAGAGGGCCACATAGCCCTCTTTTTTTTTAAGATGTTTTTAAAACCCACAGATTACCCGCCAAACGGTAACTCCCAGCACAGACGCCTGCATACACCATTAGCAAGCGGGGGCTGGGCAGGGAGGAGCCGGCTGAACTGCTTAGAGAGAGGACTAGGCTTGAATGCTGCGAGGGCAATCTGAGAGAACTGGGGATAGCAAAGCAGACTGGGATAGCTTCCCCATGAAAAGGCGGAAAGCTCTAACCTAAGACTCCACCAACCCCGCTCACAGAACAAAGGACTGAGCAGAGTGAGCTGGCTACGGTCGGCCCATGGCCCATCCCCCATCCCCCGCCGAGACAGGCAGGGAGGTCAGCCAGAGCTGGAGGGGGCAACCGCGGCCCCAGAAAGGCATCCGATACAAACTGCAGGCAGGCTTGTTGCTAATCAAGACTTCTTGGGCTCGGGCCGGTTGATATCTGCCTGAGAAGGTGTGCCAGTTATACACCCAGAAAACTGAGTGGCAGGGACTGGGAAGGCGATAAGTCACAGCGACCGCACTCGCCAAACACCTGGTCACCTGCGCTGCTTGGACTGGGGAAGGCACAAAATGCAGGCCCAACCAAGTCTGGCCTTTGTGGAGTACCCGAGAACCTGAACCTGAGCCACTCAGACCTGGGAAGTGCATACAACCCAGCGCCGGCCTTGGACAGTTCCCGGCAGAGCAACCTAGAGCCTGTGCAGTGTAGACTGGGACAACACACGCGCTGTGAGTGGGGGCAAACCCAGTGTGACCGAGACGCTGCGAGCACTCCCCACAGACGCCAGAGATATTTGTCTGCAACGTTCCTCCCTCCCCAGAACAGGACTGAACAAATGAGCCTTAAAAAGTGTCCACCCACCCCCTAGTATCAGGGCGGAAATTAGACACTGAAGAGACCAGCAAACAGAAGCTAAAATAGAGAGAACCACCTTGGAAATGACAGATAGAGTAGTCTAGAGGCTACTCCAAGAATAAGACCAAAAACCAGAGGCAAGAGGCTTAAGCCCGAATCGTGAGAACACCAGAGAACTCCTGACTCCAGGGAACATTAATCGATAGGAGCTCATCAAACGTCTCCATACCTACACTAAAACCAAGCACCACCCAAGGGTCAACAAGTTCCAGGGCAAGACATACCACACAAACTCTCCAGCAACACAGGAAACTAGCCCTGAGCTTCAATATACAGGCTGCCCAAAGTCACTCCAAACCCACTGACATCTCATAACTCATTACTGGCCACTTCATTGCACTCCAGAGAGAAGAAATCCAGCTCCACCCACCAGAACACCGACACAAGCTTCCCTAACCAGGGAACCTTGACAAGTCACCCGTCCAACCCCTCACACAGCGAGGAAACTACATAATAAAGAGAACTCCACAAACTGCCAGAAGAGGGAAAGACCATCCCAAGCAAAGCAATATAAGCAAGATGAAGAGGCAGAGAAATACCAAGCAAGAAAAGGAACAAGATAAATGCCCACCAACATAAACAAAAGAGGAAGATATAGGGAATCTACCTGATAAAGAATTTTGAATTTTAGTGGTGAAAATGATTCAAAATATTGAAAGCAAAATGGAGTTACAGATAAATAACCTGGAGAAAAGGATTGAGAAGATGGAATAAAGGTTTAATAAGGACTTAGAGGAAATAAAAAAGAGTCAAGATACAATGAATAATGCAATAGATGAGATCAGAAACACTCTGGAGGGAACAAACAGTAGAATAATGGAGGCAGAAGACAGGATAAGAGAGCTAGAAGATAGAATTGTAGAAATAAATGAAACAGAGAGGAAAAAGAAAAAAGAATTAAAAGAAATGAGGCCAATGTTAGAGACCTCTGGGACAAGGTTAAACGCTCCAACATTCAAAACATAGGAGTCCCAGAAGAAGAAGACAAAAAGAAAGACCATGAGAGAATACTTGAGGAGATAATAGTTGAAAACTTCCCTAAAATGGGGAAAGAAATAATCACCCAAGTCCAAGAAACCTAGAGAGTCCCAACAGGATAAACCCAAGGCGAAATACTCCAAGACACGTATTCATCAAATTAACAAAGATCAAACACAAAGAACAAATATTAAAAGCAGCAAGGGAAAAGCAGCAAATAACACACAAGGGGATTCCCATAAGGATAACAGCTGATCTTTCAACAGAAACTCTTCATCCCAGGAGGGAATGGCAAGACATACTTAAAGTGATGAAAGAAAATAACCTACAGCCCAGATTACTGTACCCAGCATGGATCTCATTCAAATATGAAGGAGAAATCAAAAGCTTTACAGACAAGCAAAAGCTGAGAGAATTCAGCATCACCAAACCAGCTCTCCAACAAATACTAAACGATCTTCTCTAGACAGGAAACACAGAAAGGGTGTATAAACTCGAACCCAAAGCAATAAAGAAAATGGGTACGGGATCGTACTTATCAATATTTACCTGAAACGTAAATGGGTTGAATGCCCCAACCAAAAGACAAAGGCTCGCTGAAAGGATACAAAAATAAGACCCCCATATATGTTGTCTACAAAAGACCCACCTCAAAACTAGGGACACGTATAGACTGAAAGTGAAGGGCTGGAAAAAGATATTCCACACAAATAAGAGACCAAAAGAAAGCAGGAGTAGCAATACTCATATCAGATAAAATAGACTTTACAACAAAGGCTGTGAAAAGAGACAAAGAAGGAAACTACATAAAGATCAAAGGATCAATTCAAGAAGAAGATATAACAATTATAAATATTTATGCATCCAACATAGGAGCACCACAATATGTAAGACAATTACTAACAAGTATGAAAGGGGAAATTAACAACAATGCAATAATAGTAGATTTTTATACCCCACTTACATCTATGTATAGATCAACTAAACAGAAAATTAACAAGGAAACACAAACTTTAAATGATACACTAGACCAATTAGACCTAATAGATATCTATAGGACGTTTCACCCCAAAACAATGAATTTCACCTTTTTCTCAAGCGCATACGGAACCTTTTCCAGGATAGATCACATCCTGGGCCATAAATCTAGCCCTGGTAAATTCAAAAAAATTGAAATCATTCCAAGCATCTTTTCTGACCACAATGCAGTAAGATTAGATTTCAATTACAGGAGAAAAACTATTAAAAAATGCCAACATATGGAGACTGAACAACATGCTGCTGAATAATGAACAAATCATAGAAGAAATCAAAAGAGAAATCAAAATATGCATAGAAACGAATGAAAATGAAAACACAACAACCCAAAACCTCTGGGACACTGTAAAAGCAGTGCTAAGGGGGAAGTTCATAGCAATGCAGGCACACCTCAAGAAACAAGAAAAAAGTCAACTAAATAACATAACTCTACATCTAAAGCAACTAGAAAAGGAAGAAAAAATGAAGGATCCCAGGGTCAGTAGAAGGAAAGAAATCATAAAAATTAGGGCCGAGATAAATGTAAAAGAAACAATAGAGACCATAGCAAAAATCAACAAAGCCAAAAGCTGGTTCCTTGAGAAGGTAAATAAAATCGACAAAACACTAGCCAGACTCATCAAGAAACAAAGGGAGAAGAACCAAATCAATAAAATTAGAAATGAAAATGGAGAGATCACAATCGACAACACAGAAATACAAAGGATTATTAGAGAATACTATCAGCAATCATATGGCAATAAAATGAATAACTTGGAAGAAATGGACAAATTCTTAGAAAAGTACAACCTTCCAAAACTGAACCAGGAAGAAATAGAAAATCATAACAGACCCATCACAAGCACGGAATTAGAGGCTGTAATTAGAAATCTTCCAGTAAACAGAAGCCCAGGTCCAGACGGCTTCACAGCTGAATTCTACCAAAAACTGAGGAAAGAGCTAACACCCATTCTACTCAAACTCTTCCAGAAAATTGCTGAGGAAGAGAAACTTCCAAACTCATTCTATGAGGCCACCATCACTCTAATCCCAAAACCTGGTAAAGACCCCACAAAAAAAGAAAACTACAGGTCGCAGAGGGTCGGACATGACTGAGCGACTGAACTGAACTGAACTGAACTGAACAGGCCAATATCACTGATGAACATAGATGCAAAAATCCTTAACAAAATTCTAGCAATCAGAATCCAACAACACATTAAGAAATTCATACATCATGACCAAGTGGGCTTTATCCCAGGAATGCAAGTACTCTTTAATATATGCAAATCAATCAACATAATACACCACATTAACAAACTGAAAAATAAAAATCATGTGATTATCTCAAAAGATGCAGAGAAAGCCTTCGACAAAATTCAACATCCATTTATGATAAAAACCCTCCAGAATGAGGGAATAGAAGGGACATACCTCAACATAATAAAAGCTGTATATGTAGAACTGTACAAAAAAGATCTTCAAAACGAAGATAATCATGATGGCGTGATCACTCACCTGGAACCAGACATCTTGGAATGTGAAGTCAAGAGGGTCTCACTACGAACAAAGCTAGTGGAGGTGATGGAATTCCAATTGAGCTATTTCAAACCTTGAAAGATGATGCTGTGAAAGTGCTGCACTCAATACGCCAGCAACTTTGGAAAACTCAGCAATGGCCACAGGACTGGAAAAGGTCAGTCTTCATTCCAATCCCAAAGAAAGGGAATGCCAAAGAATGCTCAAACTACCGTACAATTGCACTCATCTCACACGCTAGTAAAGTCATGCTCAAAATTCTCCAAGCTAGGCTTCAGCAATATGTGAACCGTGAACTTCCAGATGTTCAAGCAGGTTTTAGAAAAGGCAGAGGCACCAGAGAACAAATTGCCAACATCCACTGGATCATGGAGAAAGCAAGAGAGTTCCAGAAAAACATCTATTTCTGCTTCATTGACTATGGCAAAGCCTTTGACTGTGTGGATCACAATAAACTGTGGAACATTCTGAAAGAGATGGGAATCCCAGACCACCTGACCTGCCTCTTGAGAAACCTGTATGCAGGTCAGGAAGCAACTGTTAGAACTGGACATGGAACAAGAAACTGGTTCCAAATAGGGAAAGGAGTACGTCAAGGTTGTATATTGTCACCCTGCTTTTTTAACTTATATGCAGAGTACTTCACGAGGAACGCTGGGCTCGAAGAAACACAAGCTGGAATCAAGATTGCTGGGAGAAATATCAATAACCTCAGATATGCAGATGACACCACCCTTATGGCAGAAAGTGAAGAAGAACTCAATGGCCTTTTGATGAAAGTGAAAGAGGAGAGTGAAAAGGTTGGCTTGAAGCTCAACATTCAGAAAACGAAGATCATGGCATCTGATCCCATCACTTCATGGGAAATAGATGGGAAAACAGTGGAAACAGTGTCAGACTTTATTTTTTTGGGCTCCAAAATCACTTCGGATCCTGATTGCCGCCATGAAATGAAAAGACGCTTGCTCCTTGAAAGGAAAGTTATGACCAACCTAGATAGTATATTAAAAAGCAGAGACATTACTTTGCCAACCAAGGTCCATCTAGTCAAGGCTACGGTTTTTCCCGTGGTCATGTATGGATGTGAGAGTTGGACTGTGAAAAAAGCTGATCGCCGAAGAATTGATGCTTTTGAACTGTGGTGCTGGAGAAGACTCTTGAGAGTCCCTTGACTGTAAGGAAATCCAACCAGTCCATCCTAAAGGAGACCAGTCCTGGGTGTTCATTGGAAGGAGTGATGCTAAAGCTGAAGCTCCAATACTTTGGCCACCTCATGAGAAAAGTTGACTCACTGGAAAAGACTCTGATGCTGGGAGGGATTGGGGGTAGGAGGAGAAGGGAACGCCAGAGAATGAGATGGTTGGATGGCATCACTGACTCAGTGGAGGTGAGTTTGAGTGAACTCCGGGAGCTGGTGATGGACAGGGAGGCCTGGCATGCTGTGATTCATGGGGTCGCAAAGAGTCAGACATGACTGAGCGACTGAACTGAACTGAACTGAGGATGAATATGTTCATGCATGCTCACTCAGTTGCTTCAGTGGTTTCCGACTCTTTGTGACTCTATGGACTGTAGCCCTCCAGGCTCCTTTGTCCATGAGATGTTGCAGGCAAGAATACTAGAGTGGGTTGCCATGCCTTCCTCCAAGGGAGCTTGCATACCCAGGGAATGAACTGTATATACTTCACTGACAATGAATTATTTACCACTAGCACCACAACGACGGAGAATGAGATGGCTGGATGGCATCACCGACTCTGTGGACATGAGTTTGAATGTACTCCGGGAGTTGGTGATGGACAGGGAGGCCTGGCGTGCTGTGATTCATGGGGTCGCAGAGAGTCGGACACTACTGAGCGACTGAACTGAACTGAACTGAGCACCACCTGGGAAGGAATACTATACATTTAGCATAGTATACGGTGTATCACTCAGTCGTGTAGGACTCTTTGCGACCCCACAAACTGTAGCCCTCCAGGCTCCTCTGTCCATGGGATTCTCCATGCAAGAATACTGGAGTGGGTTGCCATTCCCTTCTCCAGAGCATCTTCCTGACCCAGGGATCGAACCCAGGTCTCCTGTATTGCAGGCAGATTCTTTACCATCTGAGCTACAGGGAAGATCCACCTATATAAAATAGTTTTTATGAATAAGTTCATGAAATAAAAAGTGAATAAAGGAATGAACCATACTGAGTACTACCTTCCAGAAAATGCAGCATATATGGGAAGATAGACAACTGAAATTATCTGTGACTTACTTCTGGAAATGAAAATGATGTGTCCCGTTCCTTAATTGATTTTGTAAGGTTTATACTTAACAGACTGTGCCTAGATCTCTGGCTGCTCTTTATATAAGATCCAAGAATCTGCTATTATGCCAATGTACTTACAGTTCCAAAGGTCTTGGTTTTCCCACTTATTATTTGTCATGATATTCTGCTCTGTTTTTTTAATTTCCTTTCTTAAAACGATGGCATTGAGAACTTACTAAGTCAGTTCAGTTCAGTTCAGTTCAATTGCTCAGTCGTGTCCGACTCTCCGCGACCCCATGAATTACAGCACGCCAGGCCTCCCTGTCCATCACCAACTCCCGGAGTTCACTCAAACTCATGTCCACAGAGTCGGTGATGCCATCCAGCCATCTCATTCTCTGTCGTCCCCTTCTCCTCCCGCTTCCCATCCCTCCCAGCATCAGAGTCTTTTCCAGTGAGTCAACACTTCGCATGAGGTGGCCAAAGTATTGGAGTTTCAGCTTTAGCATCAGTCCTTCCAATGAACACACAGGACTGATCTCCTTTAGAATGGACTGGTTGGATCTCCTTGCAGACCAAGGGAGTATCAAGAGTCTTCTCCAACACCACAGTTCAAAAGCATCGATTCTTCAGCGATCAGCCTTCTTCACAGTCCAACTCTCACATCCATACATGAGCATGGGAAAAACCATAGCCTTGACTAGACAGACCTTAGTGGGCAAAGTAATGTCTCTGCTTTTTAAGATGCTATCTAGGTTGATCATAACTTTCCTTCCAAGGAGTAAGCGCCTTTTAATTTCATGGCTGCAATCAGCATCTGCAGTGATTTTGGAGCCCCAAAAAATAAAGTCTGAAACTGTTTCCACTGTTTTTCCATCTATTTCCCATGAAGTGATGGGACCAGATGCCATGATCTTTGTTTTCTGAATGTTGAGCTTCAAGCCAACGTTTTCACTCTCCTCTTTCACTTTCATCAAGAGGCTTCTTAGTTCCTCTTCACTTTCTGCCATAAGGGTAGTGTCATCTGAATATCTCAGGTTATTGATATTTCTCCCAGCAATCTTGATTCAAGCCTGTGCTTCTTCCAGCCCAGCGTTCCTCATGATGTACTCTGCATATAAGTTATATATGCAGGGTGACAGTATACAGCCTTGACGTACTCCTTTTCCTATTTGGAACCAGTCTGTTGTTCCATGTCCAGTTCTGACTGTTGCTTCCTAACCTGCATACAGGTTTCTCAAGAGGCAGGTCAGGTGGTCTGGTATTCCCATCCCTTTCAGAATTTTCCACAGTTTATTGTGATCCACAAAATCAAAGGCTTTGCCATAGTCAATGAAGCAGAAATAGATGCTCTTCTGGAACTCTCTTGCTTTCTCCATGATCCAGCAGATGTTGGCAATTTGATCTCTGGTGCCTCTGCCTTTTCTAAAACCTGCTTGAACATCTGGAAGTTCATGGTTCATATGTCGCTGAAGCCTGTCTTGGAGAATTTTGAGCATGACTTTACTAGCGTGTGAGATGAGTGCAATTGTGCGGTAGTTTGAGCATTCTTTGGCATTGCCTTTCTTTAGGATTGGAATGAAGACTGACCTCTTCCAGTCCTGTGGTCACTGCTGAGTTTTCCAAATTTGCTGGCATATTGAGTGCAGCACTTTCACAGCATCATCTTTCAAGATTTGAAATAGCTCAATTGGAATTCCATCACCTCCACTAGCTTTGTTCGTAGTGATGCTTTCTAAGGCCCACTTGACTTCACATTCCAAGATGTCTGGCTCTAGGGCAGTGATCATGTTATCGTGACTATCTTGGTCGTGAAGATCTTTTTTGTACAGTTCTTCTGTGTATTCTTGCCACCTCTTCTTAATATCTTCCGCTTCTGTTAGGTCCATACCATTTCTGTCCTTTATCAAGCCCATCTTTGCATGAAATATTCCCCTGGAATCTCTAATTTTCTTGAAGAGATCTCTTGTCTTTCCCATTCTGTTGTTTTCCTCTATTTCTTTGCATTGATCACTGAGGAAGGCTTTCTTATCTCTTCTTGCTATTCTTTGGAACTCTGCATTCAGATGCTTATATCTTTCCTTTTCTCTTTTGCTTTTTGCTTCTCTTCTTTTCACAGCTATTTGTAAGGCCTCCTCAGACAGCTGTTTTTGCTTTTTTGCATTTTTTTTCCATGGGGATGGTCTTGGTCCCTGTCTCCTGTACAATGTCACGAACCTCTGTCCAGAGTTCATCAGGCACTCTATCTATCAGATCTAGTCCCTTAAATCTATTTCTTACTTCCACTGTATAGTCATATAGGATTTGGTTTAGGTCATATCTGAATGGTTTAGTGGTTTTCCCTACTTTCTTCAATTTAAGTCTGAATTTGGCAATAAGGAGTTCATGATCTGAGCCACAGTCAGCTCCTGGTCTTGTTTTTGCTAACTGTATACAGTTAACAAAGAATATAATCAATCTCATTTCGGTGATGTCCATGTGTAGAGTCTTCTCTTATGTTGTTGGAAGAGGGTGTTTGCTATGACCAGTGCATCCTCTTGGCAAAACTCTATTAGCCTTTGCCCTGCTTCATTCCGTGCTCCAAGGCCAAATTTGCCTGTTACTCCAGGTGTTTCTTGACTTCCTACTTTTGCATTCCAGTCCCCTATAATGAAAAGGACATCTTTTTTGGGTGTTAGTTCTAAAAGGTGTTGTAGGTCTTCATAGAACCGTTCGACTTCGGCTTCTTCAGCATTACTTGTTGGGACATAGGCCTGGATTATTGTAATATTGAATGGTTTGCCTTGGAGACGAACAGAAATCATTCTGTAGTTTTTAAGATTGCATCCATGACTGCATTTCGGACTCTCTTGTTGACCATGATGGCTACTCCATTTCTTCTAAGGGATTCCTGCCTATAGTAGTAGATATAATGGTCATCTGAGTTAAATTCACCCATTCCAGACCATTTTAATTCACTGATTCTTAGAATGTCTATGTTCACTCTTGCCGTCGTCTCCTGTTTGACCACTTGCAATTTGCCTTGATTCATGGACCTAACATTCCAGGTTCCTATGCAATATTGCTCTTTACAGCACCGGACATTGCTTCTATCACCGGTCACATCCACAACTGGGTATTGGTTTTGCTTTGGGTCCATCCCTTCATTCCTTCTAGAGTTGTTTCTCCACTGATCTCCAGTAGCATACTGGGCACCTACCGACCTGGGGAATTCCTCACTCAGTATCCTATCATTTTGCCCTTTGATACTGTTCATGGGGTTCTCAAGGCAAGTATACTGAACTGGTTTGCCATTCCCTTCTCCAGTAGACCACATTCAGCTGTGGTCCATGTGATCAGATCGACAGTTTCCTGTGATTATGATTTCAGTGTGTCTGCCCTCTGATGCCCCCTCGCAATACCTACTGTCTTATTTGGGTTTCTCTTACCTTGGGCGTGGGATATCTCTTCACAATTGCTCCAAGAAAGCGCAGACTGTCCTTATTCAGATATTATTCAATAGGACAACCATCTGCATATTACATGTCTTTCTGTGCTTCTCATCTCAACAAATTATTGCAAAATGTATGAAGTCCTTAGCAAGGTTACAAAGCTTTAACAATATGCACTAACTTCTGTCAAAAAAAATAATTATTTTCCAGATGATGTTGATCTTAGAGGAATATATCATTCTCCACTTCTTAGTGATATAAAAAGTATTTACAAAATAAAGTGGTTAGAGAAATTAAAAGTTTCCATTTATATGATTTTTTAAAAGTACTGTGATATTCAACTTTTTAATATTTTATCATTGGAGAATGACATATGGAAGGATTATTTCTGTACAGAACTTACTATTTTAGTAGTAGAATCCATTTTTCTGCTCAGAAACCTCCAATGTTTTCTATTGTTTCAAAGCCTCAGTTTGGGATTCAAGTGTCTCTAGGAACTGGCCATTACCTTATTTGAGTTCATTGTTCTTTTGCCTCTACATAACTGCATGTCCAACTATCTACTGTTAGCTTCAGTGGAATGTCTCACAATCACTTCAAACTCAACATGTACCAAATTTGACTTTCACCCTGCAAAATTCATTCCTTTTCCTATTGTTATGTCTCAATGAATTAAACAGATTAACCACCCTGTTAACCAAAGGCCATAAAATAATAATAGCTTAATTGAGAACCTTAATTGAGGGGTATTATTTATATCATTTCATTTAATTTTTGATATGTCTGAATTTTTATTATCACAAAATGTATACATGAAGATTGAGGTTTAGACAGATTAAGAAATTTGCTTCACAGCTAGAAAATAGAGTAGCTGGGATTTGAATAAGTTTGACCCTTATGCCAATGCTCATAATGGTTATGCTGAGCTAGAATCTGTGAATCAATTTATCCTTCCTCCTCACCAGGAATCAATCCTGTCTCTTCACTACCTTTTCACACTGACTCCCACAAAGGAGGCAGACAATGTCATAGCTAACATGCTAATCTATTGATCTGAATTGTGTTTATTTGAGGGTCTTTGTTGCACCAGGCAGAGGGACAGGGTGAGTAACTTCTTAAATACTTTGAGGCCTGTGAGGTAGAACTATGTTTCTTAAAGTCCAGTGTTTCTGATTATTAGAGCTACAATCTGACCTAAGTCTGGATCCCAGCTCAACTGCTTATTAGCAACTATGAGCCATTGACAAAGAACTTAGTCCCAAACTTCAGTTTCTTCATCTGTAAAGTAGATCAAATGAAATAATGCCTGTATATTACCAAGTGCCACGAAACCTTCAGTAAGTACAGGTAGTAAATGCTCAATAAATATTTATTAAATGAAAAATGATTGAGACATCTTAGCATACTTATCATAAACTTATTTTTATTTGGGCTAACTTGGGTAAGATTTTTTTTGTTTGTTTCTTACAATTTAACAATTCCCAATGGCTTGCAGTATGTAGCACTATCAATATCCTCAGGTATGCAGATGACACCACCCTTATGGCAGAAAGGGAAGAGGAACTAAAAAGCCTCTTGATGAAAGTGAAAGAGAAGAGTGAAAAAGTTGGCTTGAAGCTCAACATTCAGAAAACAAAGATCATATCATCTGGTCCCATCACTTCATGGGAAACAGATGGGGAAACAGTGTCAGACTTTATTTTTTGGGGCTCCAAAATCACTGCAGATGCTGATGGCAGCCATGAAATTAAAAGAAGCTTACTCCTTGGAAGGAAAGTTATGACCAACTTAGATAGCATATTAAAAAGCAGAGACATTACTTTGCCAACAAATGTCCGTCTAGTCAAGGCTCTGGTTTTTCCCGTGGTCATGTATGGATGTGAGAGTTGGACTGTGAAGAAAGCTGAGCGCTAAAGAATTGATGCTTTTGAACTGTGGTGCTGGAGAAGACTCTTGAGAGTCCCTTGGACTGCAAGGAGATCCAGCCAGTCCATTCTGAAGGAGATCAATCCTGGGTGTTCATTGGAAGGACTGATGCTAAAGCTGAAACTCCAATACTTTGGCCACCTCATGTGAAGAGTTGACTCACTGGAAAAGACTCTGATGCTGGGAAGGATTAGGGGCGAGAGGAGAAGGGGACAATAGAGAATGAGATGGCTGGATGGCATCCTCGACTCTATGGACATGAGTTTGAGTGAACTCCGGGAGTTGGTGATGGGCAGGGAGGCCTGGTGTGCTGTGATTCATGGGGTCGCAAAGAGTTGGACACGACTGAGTGACTAAACTGAACTGAATTGAACTGAACCATAGTTGATTAAACAGCAATTAGTTACTATTCTAGCTTACAAATTTTTTCAGTCAGAAAATTTGAACAGAGCATTCTCCAGCAGATCTTCCCTACCCAGGAATTGAACCAGGGTCTCCTGTATTACAGGTGGATTCTTTACCAAGGGAGATTCTTCGCTGAGTTATCAGGGAAGCCCCTTTATTACAATATGCTTTCTTATTAACCAGTGTGCTTGCTCAGTCACTTCAGTCATGTCTGACTCTTTGTGACCCTGTGGACTGTAGCCCTCCTGACTTTTTTGTCCATGGGATTCTCTAGGCAACAATACTGGAGTGGGTTTCCATGGCCTCCTCCAGGGGATCTTGCCAACCCAGGGATTGAACCTGTGTCTCCTGCACTACAGGCAGGTTCTTTACCCACTGAGACACCTGGAAAGCTCTAACTAGTCAAAGTCTCCTTTTCAACATTAAACCACTTCATGTGTAGCAAGATCTTAGAGTTTTCTCCATCCTTCTCTCCCATCCTTTGTGCTACTGATATAATTTATTTTGGTTTTTGTTCATAAACACAAGCTACTTTTCTGTTATTTCCGGCCTGGTATATTTTAGAAAGGTGGCATACTGGTAAAGACTCTGCCTGCAATACAGAATATACAGGAGATGCAGGTTCAACACCTGGGTTGGGAAGATCCCCTGAGGAGAAAATGGCAACTGCTGCAGTATTCTTACCTGGAAAGTGTCATGGAGGGAAAAGCCTACATGACTAAAGCCAATAGGGTTGCAAAGATTTGGACATGTGGGGTCACAAAGAGTTGGACACATCTGACAACTGAGCACTTGAGCACAAACTAAGAAATACAAACTAATTTTATCTTTATTCTAGCCCAGCCATCTGACATTTCTTTGTGCAGGTCCATGTTTCTGTTTCATAATGTTTTGCTGCTCCTTGAAAGTCTTTACTAAACTTTTCTTATCTAATGTTGTTATTGAATTATTAGACTACTAACTATAGAATTATGGATCTTGCCTGGAGAACTCCATGGACAGAGGAACCTGTTGGGTTACAGTCCATGAGGTCGCAAAGGATCGGACACGACGGAATCAACTTAGCACATAGCACATCCTTGTTTTATTCTTCAGTACATTAAATATATCATTTCACTGTCTCATGTTTTCATGGTTTCTCAGGAGAATTCAGCTATAATTTTTATTTTTGTTCCTCTGCTTGTCATAAAGATTTTCTTTTTGACTTTTGTTTGCAATAGTTTGAATATGATATGCCTACACAATTCAAACCACATGTGTATTATAATGCTTGATTTTTTCCCAGGTTCTATGGATGCTCTGTTCCATTTTTGCTCACTCTTTCTTCTCTTTGTGCTTAGTTTGGATAATTTCTATTGACTTATTTTCAAGTTCAGGGTTTCCCTGCTGGCTCAGTCTGTAAAGAATCCAACTGCAATGCAAGAGATCACCTGCAAGCAGGAGACCCGGGTTTGATCCCTGCATTGGGAAGATCCCCTGGAGAAGGAAATGGCAAGTCACTCCAGTATTCTTGCTTGGGAAATCACATGGACAGGGGAGCCTTGTGGGAATCACAAAAGTCGGATGCAACTTAGTGAGAAAACCATACACACTTTCAAGTTCATTTATGTTTTCTCTGGCTCTGTTATGTGTACTCATGAATGAGTGGAGACATTCATTTTTGTTACTGTTTTTCTCATTCATGCCATGTGCATTTGATCATTTCTTATTATTCCCATCTCTCTGCTGAAGTTACCCATTTGATTTTGGATGTTGTCTATTATTTCCATTAAGCCATAAATATATTAATTATAGTGATTTAAATTTCATGTTATATAGTTTCAACACCAGTGCCATACCTGAGTTTGGTTTTGATGATTGTTTTGTTTCTTGGCAATATGTTTTCTCATTATATATGTACGTATATATATGGAAATGGCCACACTTTCCCATCTGTTAGGCCTTCAGTAGCAGTTTGAATAGAAGTCGTGCTAGATTTGAGGCTTGCTGTTATTATGATTAAACCCAACACACCTTTTGACTCCTATAGTGATAATTTTTGTTTAGAGTGAGGATTAATTTACCGCATTATATCTGTGCAGCCCTTGACTGTAGCTATACCCCAGAGAGGGGCTCTTTCACTCTGTTGTTCCCTGAAGCTTGAACTGGTGGCTTTTGTTCTGAAGCCTCAGCCATAGGAGGAACCAAGTCCCTAGGCGTCAGAAGCATGATCCTCTCCGTTCCTCTGCCCCTGTCCTTGCTGTGCAGACCTATCATGTAGTCCTGTCCCTTCCAGGAAGGAGCATGCTCTTGCTCTTTCCCCCAGCCAGTGCTGTAGCGTAAAGTATTTGCTGCCCTCCCTCCCTCAGGCATTGGTCCTTGTAAAGAAATGGGGAAAGAGTCAGATGGCTTTTCTTGGCCTTCCTACAGAAGTGCTATTCCCCTCTCCTGGGGCTGCATCAAAATAAACATATTCTTCAGGCTCTCTGATCATTGCTGTGATTACATGGTGGGGTTCACAGAGAAAATTGAGAAGAGGGAATGGACTCCTCTCACTTCCACAGCCGGTGCATCCCACCCTAGGCCTTCACCCATTTGTCAACTGTTATAGCTGAGTTCTTCCTATTAGTGTCCAGTAGCATCTGTTACCTGAATGCTCATGTTTCCTCTTTCCCTGAAAATGCCATTCTCTCCTTAGTGATGGGGCAGTTAGTTCTTTCACAACATCTATCAGTTCTCTAATAGATTATAAAAGAGTCATGCATTTGAAATTATTCCAGCTTTTATTTTTAAGCAAGGATATCTTTATTTGCTAGACAAAGGGAGACCCACACAACGTCTTCCTCAAAAAAGAGCCATTTTTGTAAAGATGGAAATAATGTTCTTCCCTGCTGTCTACATTCTAGGGAGGATTCTAGAAGTCTCTAATTAGATATTTTACTCATTTTTTTTTCAAATAACAAGTCTTCAAAATTAGTGAATATTTTTCACTTACAGCACATCTCAGTTTGGATGATCCAAATGTTGAGTGCACAACAGCCATGTGCAGTTAGGACTTCCATATAGGACAGTGCAGCCCCAAACTTACAGCTACGGAATATTGTGCACGTCATAGTCATGACGCGTATATTTTAAAACTAATGTTGCTGGACTTTGTCCTAAGAGCAACGAAAAGTTTATATATCAAATTTTTGCTTGATTTTAAAAAATTATTCTTAGTATTTTCTAAGTGGTCACTCGATCTGAGCATAGAAGAAAGCCAAATGTAGTATTACCTTAAATATATGCATGCATGTATGCTCAATCACGTCTGACTCTGCAACCCCATGGTCTATAGCCTGCAAGGCTCCTCTGTCCATTGGATTTTCCAGGCAAGAATACTGGAGTGGGTTGCCATTTCCTCCTCCAGGGGATCTTCCTGATCCAGGGATCGAACCTGTGTCTCTTGCACATATCTCTTGCATTGCAGTCTGATTCTTTACCCACTGAGCCATCAGGGAAGCTCATCTTAAATATATACCTTACCTACATCACTTTTTTTGTTAATTGGAAACTATTGACAGTGTTAATGGTAATGGTTGAGATGAAAATTTGTTAAGTTTGGTCAGTAGAACATTTTTCAGCACATATTTTGGTGCCTATGTTTAAGCCTAGGTGAGTGGCTATATTAAAGTATTTTTTTAAATTACGTAAACATCTTCAATCTGATTTCGGTGTTGACCATCTGGTGATGTCCATGTGTAGAGCCTTCTCTTGTGTTGTTGGAAAAGGGTGTTTGCTATGACCAGTGTGTTCTCTTGGTAAAATTGTATTAGTCTTTGCCTTGCTTCCTTCCATATTCCAAGGCCAAAATCACTGCAGATGGTGATTGCAGCCATGAAATTAAAAGATGCTTATTCCTTGGAAGGAAAGTTATGACCAACCTAGATAGCATATTAAAAAGCAGAGATATTACTTTGCCAACAAAGGTCCATCTAGTCAAGGCTATGGTTTTTCCAGTGGTCATGATGGATGTGAGGGTTGGACTGTGAAGAAAGCTGATCACCAAAGAACTGATGCTTTTGAACTGTGGTGCTGGAGAAGAGTCTTGCAAGTCCCTTGGACGGCAAGGAGATCCAACCACTCCATCCTAATGGTGACCAGTCCTGGTTGTTCATTGGAAGGACTGATGCTAAAGCTGAAACTCCAATACTTTGGCCACCTCATGCGAAGAGCTGACTCACTGGAAAAGACCCTGATGCTGGGAGGGATTGGGGGCAGGAGGAGAAGGGTACGACAGAGTATGAGATGGCTGGATGGCATCACCAACTCGATGCATATTAGTTTGGGTAAACTCCTGGAGTTGGTGATGGACAGGGAAGACTGGTGTGCTGCGATTCATGGGGTCGCAAAGAGTCGGACATGACTGAGCGACTGAACTAAACTGAACTGAAACATCTTCAGCTTCTTCATACTGAGATCCTTATTTTTACTAAACTGCCTGGGTTGGAAAGATCCCCTGGAGAAGGGAATGGCAGCCACTCCAGTACTCTTGCCTGGAGAATTCCATAGACAGAGGAGTCTGGCAGGTTACAGTCCATGGGGTCCAAAAGAGTCATACACAACTGAGTGATTAACACAAACAATATTTTAAACCACCAGAAGCAAGGTGTAAGATATTATGAGTAAATGCATATGTTTGAATAGCAACACTAAAAGTCTTTTAACAAATTCATGACTTTTAATGTATGCCAGATGTATAAATGAGAATTTGAGTACATAATGTAGAATTTAAATGGGAATGCTGAGGAAGTCTGTAATAGCAGAAATGTAAAATGTCTTACAGTTTATTTATTAAATTCACTATTTTCCCAGATAAAGTATATTCTTTCAGAACATTTATTAATGAGACATTTGTAACTATCTAAAAACCTATCTAATTATAATAAATCTTTGTTCACCTCATGTATGTACTGTTTTCTGCCTTCATTTGTTTCACTGTGAGACCCTTTCTGATTGAAACTAAGTGTTTTTGGAAATCAGTTCTAAAATTTTTCCCACTCTCTTTCTCTCTCTGTACCTGGATAGGCCCTAAATCCTGCGCTTGTGACCAATAATGGTAACTCTTTTTACTTTTCATATTTACAGTGATCCTATAAAGCAGGAACATGTATGATTATTTCACAACTATAAATGTAATATAGTTGTAAAATTAATACTCACATTTTTGAGATTGCTGAAGTCAGAGGCTGAAGTAAGTCAACCAAAAGTGATAGAGCAGGCTGTAAATGTTCATGCTAATGCTTGTTCATAACACCCTCCACCTCCACCCCCAGTATCTCAGCTAGAAGTTCAATCAATGTGAATTTGCACAAAAGGTTTAAGTTGCTAGTTTGTAATAAAATTAGTTAACATGATGATATAGTGTGACTAAGGGTTACCATTTCTTCTAAGGCTGTTTTTGTGTTTCCTAGGCCCATCCAACGTAAAATGTGCATGACTAGACCTTGTTGGTTATGATTTCTTATAGTTTTGGTGAAATGGTGCAGGCCTGTTGGAGTGGGTGTAAAGAAAAACTAGCAGAGAATTGGAGAAAGGAGTACAGATAAGTCTTCTGAGGAATTTTGTGTAAAACCAACCTGAGCATTAGCTGTGGAGGGAAATGGAGCCAAGAGTCTTTCTCAAAATACAAGATAAAAAGGCATCTTTGTACACTAATAATAATGATCCGAGAGAGAGAGACAGATGATGGAATACAGGAAAAGATAATTACTGAAGAAGTTGACAGTAGATGGGATAAGATGAAAATATGGACAAACTATCTTGAAGCAGAGCTTGAATAATATAACCACTAAAAGCAGGGAAACAGAAGATGTTGGTGCAGATGCTAGTTAAGTGAGTGGGTAGAACAGCTTAGGGAGTCCAGGATTGTCCTCTGATTGCTTCCATTTCTTTAGTGACTCAGGAACAAGGTTATCAGCTAAGAATGAGGATAGGGGAGATAAGGATACAGGGTTGAAAATAAAGGGGAGGGTTTGGGCTTCCCTGGTGGCTCAGGCAGTAAAGAATCTGCCAGCAATGCAGGAGAAATGGGTTGGACCCCTGGATCAGGAAGATCCACTGGAGAAGGAAATGGCTACCCACTCCAGTATTCTTGCCTAGAGAACTCCATGGACAGAGGAGCCTGGTGGGCTGCAGATCATGGGGTCAAAAAGAGTCAGGTATGACTGAGTGACTAACACTATGAAGTAGGTATCTAGATGAGCAGCATGAAAGGGTATATTATAGTGTTGTATGTCTTTAGGAATAAAGTCCATATCTGATTCAATTGCAAGTTATATAAATTTTAACTCACAAATCTTTCTCAAATGTCTCTACTTCTCTTCATTTTCACTGCTACCTTAGTCTAAACTACCACTGCCTCTTGCCTAAACAAGTAAGTTGGCTTCCTATTTGGCTTATATGTTCAGTCTTGTTCCTTCCTAATTCATTCCTACCACTACAGCCAGGACCATATTTCTGAGTGCAGGTTCATTCATGTTGCCCTCTGTTTAAAGCTCTCCAGGCCTCTGGGGATGGAAAAAATGCTTCCTGGGACAGCCTCACTTTAACTCCCTCCCTCACTTGAAGTGGTTGTGTAACAACAGCTTCTTTTTAGTTTCTCTAAAGAGCAGTGCTTCATAAATACTACAGTGAGAATCCTTCTCTCTTCACTTATCTTCTTCCTTAGTCTTCATATTTCAGCTGCATCATTATTTTCTCAGGGAAATCACCCTTGTTCTTTAACTAATTCATCTATCTTATCACATGCTTTGACAGTGTCACGTGCTTTTCACAGCCAGAATGATTTTAAATTTCTTTGTGAAATATTTGATTGACTGTGTTCCCCATTGGATTGGGAAGCGCCAAGTGGGTTAGTGCTGTGCTCACTTTCCGTTTTTAATACAAACAACATTCGCTTTTGCTCACCAGTTTATCCTCAAATACTTAACACACAGTAGACCTCAAAAAATGCTTTTAAAATTCATTTTAACTAAGTAAACCTGCTGCTGCTGCTGTGTCACTTCAGTCGTGTCCGACTCTGTGTGACCCCATAGACAGAAGCCCACCAGGGTCCCCCGTCCCTGGGATTCTCCAGGCAAGAACACTGGAGTGGGTTGCCATTTCCTTCTCCAATGTGTGAAAGTGAAAAGTGAAAGTGAAGTCGCTCAGTCGTGTCTGACCCTTAGCGACCCCACGGACTGCAGCCTACCAGGCTCCTCCATCCATGGGATTTTCTAGACAAGAGTACTGGAGTGGCTTGCCATTGCCTTCTCATAAGTAAACTTAATGGGCACCAATTATTTAAAAATATACTGCATGTAAAGTTCTTGCTACAATTTTTATAAGATTCGTTTAATCTTTATTTAAAAAAGTAAGAATTATTATTTAACTTTTAAAGTGAAGACACTGAGACTTGGAGATGTTAAGTTGTCCAAAGTTGCACAGCTGGTGTGTAAACCAGACAAATTTGACTCCAAAGCAAATAAATCAGTTTGAATTGTGATTTTACTAACTTGCTCATTTGCCTAATTTTGTTTTCCCCTTTCAGCCTAAACAGATTTCTCTCTTTATTAAAAAAAAAAAAAAAGTTTCAAAATATACCTGATTAACTCAGAAATTTGTTTTATGGGTTCATGTTCAGGAACATACTATTTTCAGAGAAGTGTAGATCTTTTAGCAAAAATAAATGGTGTTCTGTGTTTATTAGATTATATCTTTATATTTGGACACCTGTTTCTGTGATAGAATATATAATTGCCGGAAGGTCATCAGTATTGATTCATTTTATTTATTATCCTAATATAAAGCAAAAAGTAGAAAAGGGTTAGATAAATCAATAGCAATATTAAATTTTAAAGTCATACAATCCTATAGAAAAATCTGTGCTTCATCTCTACTGTAATTTTGCAGCACTGGTTCATTACCAGTAAGTGAGATATTCAGTTGCCAATCTGCCTGTTAACTGTTTAAAGGAAATGAACAAAAGTATAGGCTTAATAAACTCCAATATTTTGGTCACCTCATGCGACGAGTTGACGCACTGGAAAAGACTCTGATGCAGGGAGGGATTGGGGGCGGGAGGAGACAGGGACGACAGAGAATGAGATGGATGGATGGCATCACCAACTCGATGGACATGAGTTTGAGTGAACTCTGGGAGCTGGTGATGGACGGGAGGCCTGGCGTGCTGTGATTCATGGGGTCGCAAAGAGTCGGACATGACTGAGCGACTGAACTGAACTGAACAGGCTTAATAATTTATATTCTTAGAACTGATCAAAGCAATAAAATCTTTCCAGGCCACTTTATTTGGAAAATACCAATTTTTATGCACTTTTAAAGACTGAGAAGTAAATCTCAAGTCATTCAGAGAACTTGCTCTCCACAAGTATGCTATTATGAGCAGATCTCCTTGCACATAGAAACATAAAAAGGCCACTCATTGCAAAACTGGAACCACCATTAATTATCCCAGGTAGCAGCAATCAGAATATGTGAGACTGCTTTTACCGCCAGGCTTTATGGAATTTTACTTTCAATAATGTGAGTAGTGATTAAACTGCGTGAATTCCCTTTAGAGCAAGGTATCAGAACTCAAAGGTACTTGGGCTGCAAGTCATTTTAAACTCATTTGTGAGGGAAGCAGCGATCAGTACACACTTGACTACGTAGGGCTGTATTAGGTATATTTTAGGGTGAATAAAGCCATGGGGTATGGCATTAGCTCTAACGATAGGTTTTAGCTGCTGCTGCTGCTAAGTCACTCCAGTCGTGTCCGACTCTGTGCGACCCCATAGACGGAAGCCCACCAGGCTCCCCCGTCCCTGGGATTCTCCAGGCAAGAACACTGGAGTGGGTTGCCATTTCCTTCTCCAATGTGTGAAAGTGAAAGTGAAGTCGCTCAGTCATGTCCGACTCATAGCGATCCCATGGACTGCAGCCTACCAGGCTCCTCCATCCATGGGATTTTCTAGGCAAGAGTACTGGAGTGGCTTGCCATTGCCTTCTCCGGAGGTTTTAGCTAAGTAACCTCAATCTGTATTTCCCAAATGATTACTCTTACAAAGTCATTTCATAAAAGTTCACTGAGTTATTTTCCACTCACAAAGGGAACATTGAGTCCTCCTTCTTTTGTTTTTACATACATTTTCATAAATTTATGAAATTTTGTTGACAAACCATTGCTTCATATTTCAAAGGGAGATACCATGGCTTATAGAAAATAATTTTGACAAGGATATTAAAAATATTCCTAATAGATTTCTCACACCCTGTGCCAGGCTGATCTCATTACCACCCTGAGTTTTTGGAAATATTTGAGTTAAGTATTTGGCAATAAGGAGTTCATGATCTGAGCCACAGTCACCTCCTGGTCTTGTTTTTGCTAACGGTATAGAACTTCTTCATCTTTGGCTGTAAGTAATATAATCAATCTGATTTCGGTGTTGACCATCTGGTGATGTCCATGTGTAGAGTCTTCTCTTGTGTTGTTGGAAGAGGATATTTGCTATGACCAGTGGGTTCTCTTGGCCAAACTCTATTAGCCTTTGCCCTGCTTCATTCCGTGCTCCAAGGCCAAATTTGCCTGTTACTCCAGGTGTTTCTTGACTTCCTACTTTTGCATTCCAGTCCCCTATAATAAAAAGGACATCTTTTTTGGGTGTTAGTTCTAAAAGGTGTTGTAGGTCTTCATAGAACCGTTCAACTTCGGCTTCTTCAGTGTTACTGGTTGGGGCATAGGCTTGGATTACTGTAATATTGAATGGTTTGCCTTGGAAACGAACAGAAATCATTCTGTCGTTTTTAAGATTGCATTCAAGACTGCATTTCGGACTCTTTTGTTGACCATGATGGCTATTCCATTTCTTCTAAGGGATTCCTGCCCACAGTAGTAAATATAATGGTCATCTGAGTTAAATTCACCCATTCCAGTCCATTTTAGTTCACTGATTCCTAGAATGTCTATGTTCACTCTTGCCATCTCCTGTTTGACCACTTGCAATTTGCCTTGATTCATGGACCTAACATTCCAGGTTCCCATGCAATATTGCACTTTACAGCATTGGACCTTGCTTCTATCACCAGTCACATCCACAACTGGGTATTTGTTTTGCCTTGGCTCCATCCCTTCATTCTTTCTGGAGTTATTTCTCCACTGATCTCCAGTAGCATACTGGGCACCTACCGACCTGGGGAATTCCTCATTCAGTATCCTATCATTTTGCCTTTTCGTACTGTTCATGGGGTTCTCAAGGCAAGTATACTGAAGTGGTTTTCCATTCCCTTCTCCAGTGGACCACATTCTGTCAGACCTCTCCACCATGACCCGCCCATCTTGGGTGGCCCCACATGGCATGGCTTAATTTCATTGAGTTACACAGGGCTGTGGTCCATGTGATCAGATCGACTAGTTTTCTGTGATTATGATTTCAGTGTGTCTGCCCTCTGATGCCCCCTCACAATACCTACCATCTTATTTGGGTTTCTCTTACCTTGGTCGTGGGATATGTCTTCACAGCTGCTCCAGCAAAGCGCAGCCGCTGCACCTTACCTTGGACAAGGGGTACCTCCTCAAGGCCGCCCCTCCTGACCTTGAAGGTAGAGTAGATCCTCTCGGCCCTCCTGCGCCTGCGCAGCCACCACCTCTTGGACGTGGTGTAGCTGCTCTCGGCCGCCAGACCTGATCTAGGGCATGGGGTAGCTCTTCTCGGCCACACATCTACGCGTGGTCATTTGTGCCAGAGCCAGCATCTCGCGTCTGCGCCGCTGGAGCCAGTGTCTCACATCTGCACCAAATTCAGACTTAAATTGAAGAAAGTAGGGAAAACCACTAGACCACTCAGATATGACCTAAATCAAATCCCTTATGTTTATACAGTGGAAGTGAGAAATAGATTTAAGGGACTAGATCTGATACATAGAGTGCCTGATGAACTATGGACAGAGGTTCGTGACATTGTACAGGAGACTGGGACCAAAACCATCCCCATGGAAAAGAAATTCAAAAAAGCAAAATGGCTGTCTGAGGAGGCCTTACAAATAACTGTGAAAACAAAAGAAGCGAAAAGCAAAGGAGAAAAGGAACGATATAAGCATCTGAATGCAAAGTTCCAAAGAGTAGCAAGGAGAGATAAGAAAGCCTTCCTCAGCGATCAATGCAAAGAAATAGAGGAAAACAACTGCACTCATCTCACATGCTAGTAAAGTCATGCTCAAAATTCTCCAAGCCAGGCTTCAGCAATATGGGAACTGAGAACTTCCAGAGGTTCAAGCAGGTTTTAGAAAAGGCAGAGGCACCAGAGATCAAATTGCCAACATCCACTGGATCATGGAGAAAGCAAGAGAGTTACAGAAAAACATCTCTTTCTGCTTCATTGACTATGCCAAAGCCTGTGACTGTGTGGATCACAATAAACTGTGGAACATTCTGAAAGAGATGGGAATCCCAGACCACCTGACCTGCCTCTTGAGAAACCTGTATGCAGGTCAGGAAGCAACAGTCAGAACTGGACATGGAACAACAGACTGGTTCCAAATAGGAAAAGGAGTACGTCAAGGCTGTATATTGTCACCTTGCTGTTTAACTTATATGCAGAGCACATCATGAGGAACGCTGGGCTGGAAGAAGCACAAGCTGGAATCAAGATTGCTGGGAGAAATATCAATAACCTCAGATATGCAGATAACACCACCCATATGGCAGAAAGTGAAGAGGAACTCAAAAGCCTCTTGATGAAAGTGAAAGAGGAAAGTGAAAAGGTTGGCTTGGAGCTCAATATTCAGAAAACAAAGATCATGCCATCTGGTCCCGTCACTTCATGAGGAATAGATCGGGAAACAGTGGAATCAGTGTCAGACTTTATATTTTCGGGCTCCAAAATCACTGTGGATGTTGATTGCAGCCATGAAAGTAAAAGACGCTTACTCCTTGGAAGGAAAGTTATGACCAACCTAGATAGTATATTAAAAAGCAGAGACATGGATTTGCCAAAAAGGTCCGTCTAGTCAAGGCTATGGTTTTACCCGTGGTCATGTATGGACTGTGAAGAAAATTGATTGCTAAAGAATTGGTGTTTTTGAACTGTGGTGCTGGAGAAGACTCTTGAGAGTCCCTTGGACTGCAAGGAGATCCAACCAGTCCATTCTGAAGGCGATCAATCCTGGGTGTTCATTGGAAGGACTGATGCTAAAGCTGAAACTCCAATACTTTGGCCACCTCATGCGAAGAGCTGACTCACTGGAAAAGACCCTGATGCTGGGAGGGATTGGGGGCAGGAGGAGAAGGGGACGACAGAGAATGAGATGGCTGGATGGCATCACCGACTTGATGGACATGAATTTGAGTGAGCTCCGGGAGTTGGTGATGGACAGGGAGACCTGGCCTGCTGCCATTCATGGGGTCACAGAGAGTCGGACACGACTGAGCGACTGAACTGAACTAAGTATTAACACTCTCAGCTCACACGGATGGTTCTCTGCTCATGTGTAGACTTTGTGAAACACATAATCCAACTAAGAAGACCTAAAGCAACCAAAACCATCCTTTATATTCAGGATGTTGTGTGTGTGTGTGTGTGTGTTTAAACTTCTCATGTTGAACCCAAAGCCATTCAACCCTCCTAATCGACCTTCAGAACAGAAGCACAGTCTCTGGTTGATCGTGTGTCTCTGCCTACCATTCTAGCACAGTCAGCAGTGGCCATTCAGCCATCAATCACAAAGCTAGGAAGGCTGGTGGCAGAGAACTAAAGTGAGATGTGATCTCCCCATTGCCTTGTTCTCCCCGTAGCTCTTCAACTTACAGCTCTTCTCTACCTGTGAGCTGTTTGAGTCAAGGGTTGGGTGGGTTATTTCCGATTCGCTGTAAAGAGCAAAGAAAACCATTTATTCTTGAGCAAACATTCCATCTTCCAATGCTATTGTAGATAATAACCCATTCAAGATTTTGTTCAGAAAATTTAAAACAATCATTTAGAAATGTGTGGTCAGAGAAGAGAAGTCCTGTTTGACTTGTTCTTTTCTCCCCAAACCCTTCTATCTTCACTCAGCACTTCTCCAATAAATGAGCATTCTGTTCAGTCAGTTTTATTTTGTTTCGAGTTCTGCCCCTGCCACAATAAGCCGAGAGTGTTGTTCCATGTATCTCTCCATAACTTATTTCTTAAATTGAGTGTGAGAATTTCTGAAAACAGTCTAGTGTGTGTAAGTGTAGTCTACGAGAATTTTCACATTTTCTTATTATAAAAATTAAAAAAAATCAGGATCACTTTATAACCGAGCAATCCTCAAAATTTATTTGCATTACTTATAAAAATATAGTTGTTGCATATTAAGACTAACTGATATCACAATGTTCTATACAACTGACATCTTCAAAGGAGTTCAAATAGAGGTAAGTAGCAAGAGAATCTGTCCTCACCCAATCTTGGTAGCAAAGACAAGTCAAATTAAAAATAAAACAAAAACAAAATTTACATTATGGCAGTCAGGATGATATTCATGTTATGAGAGAATTATTTGGCGGATCCCATATTTATAGGTAGAAGAAAAGCTAAAGGAGTTCATTAACAATGCATATTAGAGAATGAAGACTTACCTTGTTCTAGATTTCAGTAATATTGTTTTAAACACTGTAGTTGATCATCTTGGTTTCCCACCAGATATCTATCACTACTTTCCTTCATGTTACAGAGCTTGATTATGCAGCTATTTGTTCCCCTGCATGACTGTGCACAATTCCTTTTTCTTGTCTTTTTTTTTAATCTTTGTAATGCCCAGCATGTATACATGCATACATTCATGCTAAGTCACTTCAGTCATGTCTGACTCTTTGAGGCCCTATGGAACATAACCTTCCAGGCTCCTCTATCCAATGTTATTAAAAATTGGTAAATAAACTTCAAATGTTTATTTTTCTATATCAATTACTGTATTGAAATGGCACTTAATCTCAAGCTTTGTCCTATATTTGAAAAGAACAGTAATTGATATAGAAAATAAACACTTGAAGTTTATTTACCAGTTTTAATAATATTCTCATGCACATAATTGATCTCTATATTTGTATTATTAAAGGTCAATTCAGGAACTGATTTAATATAAAAGTGGACTTGGGTTACATTATTCTACTATTAAAGCCAACTTCAATTTTAGGTTTAGCAAAATAATACAATCTGTTAATACAATTAATATTGTTAATTTGAATTTCTTTGGCATCACTGTTTTGTGTGTATTTAATTTATACATTAGTTTTGGCTTTAAAATTGAGCAAAACACATACACAATATGGGTTTAAACCTACTTAACAGATTATCAAGCTTAACTGTCTAGTCTGAATCATGTGGATCTTTCTTTCAATTAAGATATTAACATGAATTGCAGTGTGACACAAATATTCATTCTATAGCATTAACCAAGTTTCAAGTAAGTGCATAAATCCACGTGCATAGACCATGATAACTTAACCTTCTCATCAATGTTTTTCCTAAATTAATTTCTGGTACTTTGCCTTTGGCTTTTACCAAGGGTTGACATTTTAAATGGCCACATTTCTTTGCAACAAATGTTTAGATTATTCATGAGCTATTACTCCCTCCCACACACCAGAGATTGCCCAGAAGGCACCGTTTAAACTTATTGTTTGGAAAAATTAGAAACTTGTGGTTGAATTCATGAACAGTTCTTCCAGCTTAGGTATAAGGAACTTAGGCTTTGGTCACCTAAGGATGACATTTCTTAACAGCATTGTTCTACTTAGTGATTTATGCCACCAACTCAGGCCTCGTTCCTCTGCATGTTCTCTGGAAACTTAAAGTGAAACTTAAAAATCTTTTATCTTTATTCTTACTTAATTATTACAACTTTTATAACCCATACCGAAGATGTCAGATATTTTTTATATTTACTGCCAAAATCACTGTAGATGCTGATTGCATCCATGAAATTAAAAGACACTTACTCCTTGGAAGGAAAGTTATGACCAGCCTAGATAGTATATTAAAAGGCAGAGACATTACTTTGCCAACAAAGGTCCGTCTAGTCAAGGCTATGGTTTTTCCCGTGGTCATGTATGGATGTGAGAGTTGGACTATGAAGAAAGCTGATCGCCGAAGAATTGATGCTTTTGAACTGTGGTGTTGGAGAAGACTCTTGAGAGTCCCTTGGATTGCAAGGAGATCCAACCAGTCCATTCTAAAGGAGATCAATCCTGGGTGTTCATTGGAAGGACTGATGCTAAAGCTGAACCTTCAATACTTTGGCCACCTCATGCGACGAGTTGACTCACTGGAAAAGACTCTGATGCTGGGAAAGGTTGGGGGCGGGAGGAGAAGCGGACGACAGAGAATGAGGTGGCTGGATGGCATCACTGACTCTGTGGACATGAGCTTGAGTGAACTCCGGGAGTTGGTGATGTACAGGGAGGCCTGGCGTGCTGTGATTCATGGGGTCACAGAGAGTCGGACACGACTGAGCGACTGAACTGACTGACTGACTAAATTGCTGAGAAAAGTTGACATCTACTGTTCTGTTTCTTTTCAAAATATTTGATAAATCATGATACACTCTTTTAAAATTTTATTGACATATAGCTGATTTACAATGTTGTATTGATTTCTTCTGTACATCAAAGTGACTCAGATTTATATGTATTCTTTTCATATTCTTTTCCTTTATGGTTTGTCACAAGAACTTGAATATAATTCCGTGTCTTATCCAAGAGGACCCTGTCGATTATCCATTCTGTATATAATAGTTAGCCTCTGCTAAACCCAAACTCCCAGTCCTTCTCTCCACTACCCTGTCTTGGCAACTACATGTCTGGTCTCTATATCTGTGAGTCTGCTTTTGTTTCATATACATGTTGATTTGCATCATATTTTAGATTCTACATATAAATGATATCATGTGGTATTTATCTTTCTCTTTCTGACTTACTTGGTTTAGTATGGTAATCTGTTGTTGTTGCTTAGTCACTAAGCTGTGTCTGACTAATTTGTGATCCCATGACTCCTCCATCCATGGGATTTCCCAGGCAAGAATACTGGAGTGGGTTGCCATTTCCTCCTCCAGGGGATCTTCCCAACCCAGGTAGCAAACCCATGTCTCCTGCATTGATATGTGAATTCTTTACCTCTGAGCCACCAGGGAAGCCCATTTTACCCCATTAGGATTCCTCCAACTTCTACATTCTTGTATTTTGAGGAGCATTATAGTTTTCTGAATTAATCACAGCTTTCTGAAAACTTTTGGTTTTGATTAGCTTAGCAGCAAAATAGGTCCATCCATGTTGCTGTAAATGGCACTATTTCATTATTTTTGATGATTAATATTTTGTTATATAGATATAGACATAAATATAGATATAGATATGGAGGAGGCGCATGTACACCTATGGCTGATTCATGTTGAGGTTTGATAGAAAACAACAAAATTCTGTAAAGCAATTATCCTTCAATTAAAAAATAAATAAATTTTTAAAATAGATATAAATAGAAATGACAGCTTATGTGAACTATGTCAGATTCGTGATCTCTGAAGAAGAAGATTTAGTTTCAGGACCCGGACCAGGCTTCAGACACTCAGAACTTCATGTGGCAGAAGTTTTATTACAGTGAAAAAGGGCAGAGAAAGCTTCTGACATAGATATCAGAAGGGGGACGGAGAGTGCCCCTTCACTAGTCTTAGCAGGGAGGTACATATTTTTTCAATTGGTTATTAACAATAAATCAAAAGAATGTCTCAAGGCTGTAAAGGTCTTACCAGACCAACTCCCACAATATACATTTTAAGATAACAGGATTAGTCAGAAGCTTCTTGAGAAGGAGAAACACATCCTTGAGCAGGATACATTATTGTTATATAATCATTGGTAAAAAGTTTAAGGAAAAACAAACCCTTGAGCAAGATGAGTTGTTTTGTTGTGTAATCTTATCTCTGGGCTTAAAGGAAAAAAAACATTTTATGTGACTAAGATGAATGAATGTAGCCTTTTATCTTCCTTGAGGGTCCCAGACCCCTTCCTTCTCCTCGGGGTCACCAGACTCCTTATCAACCTAACTAAGATTAACTCTCTCGTATATATATATATATATATATATAAAACGTATGTATATATATATATAATTTGTTATATATATATATATAACAAATCTTCTTTTTTTTAAATTTATTTTATTGAAGGCAAATTACCTTACATTAATATATTGCTTGGTTTTGATACATTGAATCGAATCCGCCCCAGGTGTACATGTGTTCCCCTTCTTGAACCCTCCTCCCCCCTCCCTCTTCCCCATATCCTCCCTCCAGGTCATCCCCGTGCACCAGCCCCAAGCATCCTGTATCATGCGTCGAATCTGGACTGGTGATTCATTTCACATATGATAATATACATGCTACAATGCCGTTCTCCCCAATCATCCCACCTTCACCCTCTCCCACAGAGTCCCAAAGACTGTTCTATATACCTATGTCTCTTTTGCAGTCTTGTATACAGGGTTAAGGTTGCCATCTTTCTAAATTCCATATATATGCATTAGTATACTGTATTGATGTTTTTCTTTCAGGCTGACTTCACTCTGTATAATAGGCTCCAATTTCATCCACCTCATTAGAACGGATTCAAACGCATTCCTTTTGATGGCTGAAAAATACTCCATTGTGTATATGTACCAAATCTTTCTTATCCATTCATCTGCAGATGGACATCTAGGTTGCTTCCATGTCCTGGCTATTATAAACAGTGCTGCAATGAACATTGGAGTACATGTGTCTCTTTCAATTCTGGTTTCCTCGGTGTGTATGCCCAGGAGTGTGATTGCTGGACCATATGGCAGTTCTATTTCCAGGTTTTTGAGGAATCTCCACACTGTTCTCCATAGTGGCTGTACTAGTTTGCATTCCCACCAACAGTGTAAGAGGGTTCCCTTCTCTTCACACCCTCTCCAGCATTTATTGCATGTAGACTTTTGGATAGCAGCCATTCTGACTGGTGTGATATGGTATCTCATTTGGTTTTGATTTGCATGTCTCTGATTATGAGGGATGTTGAGCAATTTTTCATGTGTTTGTTATCCATCTTTATGTCTTCTTTGGAGAAATGTCTGTTTGGTTCTTTGGCCCATTTTTTGATTGGGTCATTTATTTTTCTGGAATTGAGCTGCAGGAGCTGCTTGTATATTTTGGAGATTAATCCTTAATCAGTTGCTTCATTTGCTGTTATTTTCTCCCATTCTGAAGGCTGTCTTTTCACCTTGCTTATAGTTTCCTTTGCTGTGCAGAAGCTTTTGATTTTAATTAGGTCCCATTTGTTTATTTTTGCTTTTATTTCAAATATTCTGGGAGGTGGGTCTTGGAGGATCCTGCTGTGATTTATGTCGGAGAGAGTTTTGCCTACATTCTTCTCTAGGAGTTTTATAGAATTTGGTCTTACATTTAGCTCTTTAATCCATTTTGAGTTTATTTTGGTGTATGGTGTTAGGAAGTGTTCTAGTTTCATTCTTTTACAAGTGGCTGACCAGTTTTCCCAGCACCACTTGTTAAAGAGACTGTCTTTTCTCCATTTTATATTCTTGCCTCCTTTGTCGAAGATAAGGTGTCCACAGGTGCGTGAATTTATTTCTGGGCTTTGTATTTTGTTCCATTGATCTATATTTCTGTCTTTATGCCAGTACCGTACTGTCTTGATGACTGTGGCTTTGTAGTAGAGCCTGAAGTCCAGCATGTTAATTCCTCCAGTTCCATTCTTCTTCAAGATTGCTTTGGCTATTCGAGGTTTTTTGTATTTCCATACAAATTGTGAGATTATTTGTTCTAGTTCGGTGAAAAATATCGTTGGTAGCTTGATAGGGATTGCGTTGAATATATAAATTACTTTGGGTAGTATACTCATTTTCACAATATTTAATCTTCCAATCCACGAACGCGGTATATTTCTCCATCTATTAGTGTCCTCTTTGATTACTTTCACCAGTGTTTTCTAGTTTTCTATGTACAAGTCTTTTGTTTCCTTAGGTAGATATATTCCTAAGTATTTAATTCTTTTCGTTGCAACAGTGAATGGAATAGTTTCCTTAATTTCTCTTTCTATTTTCTCATTATTAGTGTATAGGAATGCAAGGGATTTCTGTGTTGATTTTATATCCTGCAACTTTACTGTATTCATTGATTAGCTCTAGTAGTTTTCTGGTAGAGTCTTTAGGGTTTTCTGTGTAGAGGATCATGTCATCAGCGAATAGTGAACGTTTTACTTCTTCTTTTCCAATTTGTATTCTTTTTATGTCTTTTTCTGCTCTGATTGCTGTAGGCAAAACTTCCAGAACTATGTTGAATAGTAGTGGTGAGAGTGGGCACCCTTGTCTTGTTCCTGACTTTAGGGGAAATGCTTTCAGTTTTTCACCATTGAGGATAATGTTTGCTGTGGGTTTGTCAAATATAGCTTTTATTATGTTGAGCTATGTCCCTTCTATTCCCACTTTCCGGAGGGTTTTTTATCATAAATGGATGTTGTATTTTGTCAAAGGCTTTCTCTGCATCTATTGAGATAATCATATGATTTTTATTTTTCAGTTTGTTAATGTGGTGTATTATGTTGATTGATTTGCGGATACTGAAGAATACTTGCATTCCTGGTATAAAGCCCACTTGGTCATGATGTATGATCTTAATGTGTTGTTGGATTCTGATTGCTAGAATTTTGTTAAGGATTTTTGCATCTATGTTCATCCGTGATATTAGCCTGTAGTTTTCTTTTTTGTGGGGTCTTTACCACGTTTTTGGATTAGGGTGATGGTGGCCTCATAGAATGAATTTGGAAGTTTCTCTTCCGTAGCAATTTTCTGGAAGAGTTTGAGTAGAATAGGTGTTAGCTCTTCTCTCAATTTTTGGTAGAATTCAGCTGTGAAGCCGTCTGGACCTGGGCTTTTGTTTACTTGAAGATTTCTGATTACTTCCTCTAGTTCCGTGCTTGTGATGGGTCTATTCAGATTTTCTATTTCTTCCTGCTTCAGTTTTGGCAGGGTGTACTTTTCTAGGAGTTTGTCCATTTCTTCCAAGTTATTCATTTTATTGCCATATGATTGCTGATAATATTCTCTAATAATCCTTTGTATTTCTGTGTTGGTTGTGACCTCTCCATTTTCATTTCTAATTTTACGGATTTGGTTCTTCTCCCTTTATTTCTTGATGAGTCTGGCTAGTGGTTTGTCAATTTTATTTACCTTCTCAAAGAACCAGCTTTTAGCTTTGTTGATTTTTGCTATGGTCTCTTTTGTTTCTTTTGCATTTATCTCTGCCCTAATTTTTACAATTCCTTTCCTTCTACTAACTCTGGGGTTCTTCATTTCTTCCTTTTCTAGTTTCTTTAGATATAGAGTTAGGTTATTTAGTTGACTTTTTTCTTCTTTCTTGAGGTGTGCCTGCATTGCTATGAACGTCCCCCTTAGCACTGCCTTTACAGTGTCCCAGAGGTTTTGGGTTGTTGTGTTTTCATTTTCATTAATTTCTATGCATATTTTGATTTCTCTTTTGATTTCTTCTATGATTTGTTCATTATTCAGCAGTGTGTTGTTCAGCCTCCATATGTTGGCATTTTTAATAGTTTTTCTCCTGTAATTGAGATCTAATCTTACTGCATTGTGGTCAGAAAAGATTCTTGGAATGATTTCAATTTTTTTGAATTTACCAGGGCTAGATTTATGGCCCAGGATGTGATCTATCCTGGAAAAGGTTCCGTGTGCACTTGAGAAAAAGGTGAAATTCATTGTTTTGGGGTGAAATGTCCTATAGAGATATTTTAGGTCTAAATGGTCTATTGTATCATTTAAAGTTTGTGTTTCCTTGTTAATTTTCTGTTTAGTTGATCTATCCATAGGTGTGAGTGGGGTATTAAAGTCTCCCACTATTATTGTGTTATTGTTAATTTCCCCTTTCATACTTGTTAGTAATTGTCTTACATATTGCGGTGCTCCTATGTTGGATGCATAAATATTTATAATTGTTATATCTTCTTCTTGGATTGATCCTTTGATCATTATGTGTTTCCTTCCTTATCTCTTTTCACAGCCTTTGTTTTAAAATCTATTTTATCTGATATGAGTATTGCTACTCCTGCTTTCTTTTGGTCTCTATTTGCGTGGAATATCTTTTTCCAGCCCTTCACTTTCAGTCTGTATGTGTCCCTCGATTTGAGGTGGGTCTCTTGTAGACAACCTATATGGGGGTCTTGTTTTTGTATCCATTCAGCGAGCCTTTGTCTTTTGGTTGGGGCATTCAACCCGTTTACATTTAAGGTGATTATTGATAAGTATGATCCCGTTGCCATTTTCTTCATTGTTTTGGGTTCAAGATTATATACCCTTTCTGTGTTTCTTGTTTAGAGAAGATTCTTTGGTATTTTTTTGGAGAGCTGATTTGGTGATGCTGAATTCTCTCAGCTTTTGCTTGTCTGTAAAGCTTTTGATTTCGCCTTCATATTTGAATGAGATCCTTGCTGGGTATAGTAATCTGGGCTGTAGGTTACTTTCTTTCATCACTTAAGTATGTCTTGCCATTCCCTCCTGGCCTGGAGAGTTTCTGTTGAAAGGTCAGCTGTTATCCTCATGGGGATCCCCTTGTGTGTTATTTGTTGTTTTTCCCTTGTTGCTTTTAATATTTGTTCTTTATGTTTGATCTTTGTTAATTTGTTTAATGTGTGCCTGGGAGTATTTCGCCTTGGGTTTATCCTGTTAGGGACTGTCTGTGTTTCTTGGACTTGGGTGATTATTTCCTTCCCCATTTTAGGGACGTTTTCAGCTATTATCTCCTCAAGTATTCTCTCATGGTCTTTCTTTTTGTCTTCTTCTTCTGGGACTCCTATGATTCGAATGTTGGGGCATTTAATATTGTCCCATATGTCTCTAATATTGTCCTGATTTCTTTTAATTCTTTTTTCTTTTTCCGTCTCTTTTTCATTTATTTCTACAATTCTATCTTCTTGCTCGCTTATCCTGTCTTCTGCCTCCGTTATTCTACTCTTTGTTCCCTCCAGAGTGTTTCTGATCTCATCTATTGCATTATTCATTGTATATTGACTCTTTTTTATTTCCTCTAATTCCTTATTAAACATTTCTTGCATCTTCTCAATCCTTTTCTCCAGTTTATTTATCTGTAACTCCATTTTGCTTTCCAGATTTTGAATCATTTTCACAATTAAAATTCGAAATTCTTTATCGGGTTGGTTCCCTATATCTTCCTCTTTTGTTTGTGTTGGTGGGCATTTATCCTGTTCCTTTACTTGCTGGGTATTTCTCTGCCTCTTCATCTTGCTTATATTGCTGTGTTTGGGGTGGTCTTTCCGTCTTCTGGCAGTTTGTGGAGTTCTCTTTATTATGTAGTTACCTCGTTGTGTGTGGGGTTGGATGGGTGACTTGTCAAGGTTCCCTGGTTAGGGAAGCTTGTGTCGATGTTCTGGTGGGTGGAGCTGGATTTCTTCTCTCTGGAGTGCAATGAAGTGTCCAGTAATGAGTTTGAGATGTCAGTGGGTTTGGAGTGGCTTTGGGAAGCCTGTATATTGAAGCTCAGTGTTATTCTCCTGTGTTGCTGGATAGTTTGCGTGATATGTCTTTCACTGAAACTTGTTGACCCTTGGGTGGTGCCTGGCTTCAGTGTATGTATGGAGGCATTTGATGAGTACCTATCAATTAATGTTCTCTGGAACAGGAGATCTCTGGTGTTCTCAGGATTTGGCCTTAAGCCTCTGCCTGTTTTTCAGTCTTATTCTTGCAGTAGGCTCAAGGCTTCTCCCTCTGTTACTTTCAAGGCAGTTTCTTCTGTTGAAAAAGCTCTTCTGTTTTCTGGTCTCCTCAGTGTCTAATTCCCGTCCTGACATCAGGATGTGGTGGTGGACACTTTTATTTTTTTCCCAGCTCACCTGTTCAGTCCTGCTGTGGGGATGGAGGAACACAGCTAACAAATATCCCTGGTGTCTGTGGGGCGTGCTCGCAGTGTGTCGGCTACACTGGGAATGCTCCTGCTAGAGGCGTGTGTCCTTTACCTGTTTATGCTGATTAGGCTCTAGGTTGCTCTGCTGGGAGTTGTCCACGGCTGGCGCTGGGTTGCATGCACTTTCCAGGTCTGAGCGGCTCAGGTTCAGGTCCTTGGGTACTCCACAAAGGCGCAGATTTGGCTGGGCCTGCATTTTGTGCCTTCCCCGGTCCGAGCAGCTCAGGTGACCAGGCGTTTGGCGAGCACAGTCGCTGAGACTTATCGCCTTCCCGGTCCCTGCCGCTCGGTTTTCTGGGAATACAACCAGCGCAGTTTCTCAGGCAGATATCGACCAGCCCTAACCCAAGAAGTCCTGGCCAGCAAAGAAGCCTGCCTACAGCTTGGCACCAGAAGCCTCTCTGGGGCTGTGGCTGCCCCCGCCCCGGCACTGGCTGCCCTCTCTGCCCAGTTCGGCGGGGGCTGCAGGATGGGCCACCCGCTGCCGGCTCGCTCTGCTCAGCGCCTGTTCTGTGGGCGGGGCTGGCAGAGTCCTGGGTTGGGGTTTTTCGCAGGATTCTCCTAGCCTTTCGACTTTTAGCTGCAGCTTCTTCTTTGCTATTTTAAGTTTGAGCCCTCAGTTTGCCCTGAGGCATTCAAGCCCTGTTCTCCCTCTAAGCGCTGCCGTGGCACCTCCCTGCCCAGCCCCCGCTTGCTAGTGGGGGGCACGGGCGTCTGCGCCGCTTCTCCGCTGAGACTTTCCTCTTGGCACTTAGTCTGTGAGTTTTAATTATTTATGTCTTTTGTCTCCCAGTTAGGCGGCCCTCTGAGGTTCCACTCGCCAGTGTTTCCAGGTGTATGGAAACTTCTCTTTTATTTTTGAGCCTCCCTTCCCAGGATGGAGCTCCGTCCCTCCCTCTTTTGTCTCTCTTTTTATCTTTTATACTATTTCCTATCTCCTTTCGAGGACTATGGGCTACTTTTCTGAGTGCTTGATGTCCTCTGCCGGTATTCAGAAGTTGTTTTGTGGGATTTACTCATCATTCAAATGTTCTTTTGCTGATTTTGTGGGGGGGAAAGTGGTTGCCCCATCCTATTCCTCCGCCATCTTCCCGTGCTCCCCATCACCACATCTTCTTTAGACCATGATATACTCTTAGTTCTTAAGATCTCAGAGTTCATTTTACCTATGGAATTACATTTGAGATTTTTTTTAAAGCTAGTTCAGCTATTGAAAACAACTTAAATATTATTATCCATAAGAAGAACTCACCTTTATTCTCCAAGAGACATGCTAGACAATTTTGCCTTTACACTAAAACTTCATCTACGAAAGATTTAAACTGACTTATAGAAATGTGTGAGTTTTACAAGGACAGATCAAATAATTGAAGGAGTTATGGGTGAAGGAAGCTTCTACTGAAAGAAGTAAAAGTGAGGGCCAAAGTTTCAACTCAAATATTTATGATATAAGGTCTAATCAAATTGCTAAAGTGGGTTTGGAATGCTTTTTAAGTAGTTAGAGGGGTTAAATAGTTTGTATTATAAGCAAAATCCATTCATAATATTGTTTCAACAAAACATTAGAAAGATAAAACACTAAATTATTTCTTTTTAAATATTGATATTCAAATAAAGAGCATCAAGTTTCATAAGAATAATGAGACTCACACTGTTTCTCTGCTAATCTATAAAACTAAGTATGGAAATAGCAATGTGAGAACCCAGAGAAAGAGGATGGACTACTAGATTCTGTTTGGGGCTTCCCAGGAGCTTTCTTGCTGGATCAGATGGTAAAGAATCTGCCTGCAACATGGGAGACCTGGGTTTGATCCCTGGATTGGGGAGATGCTCTGGAGCAGGGCATGGCAACCCACTCCAGTATTCTTGCCTGGAGAATCCCCATGGACAGAGGAGACTGGTGTGCTACAGTTCATGCCGTCACAAAGAGTTGAACATGAATGAGCGACTAAGCACACACAGGTGGCCCTAGTGGTAAAGAATCTGCCTGCTAATGCAAGAGATACAAGAGACGAGGGTTTGATTCCTGGGTCAGGAAGATCCCCTGGAGAAGGAAATGGCAGCCCACTCCAGCATTCTTTCCAAGAAAATTTCCACAGACAGAGAAGACTACAGTCCATGGGGTCACAAGAGCAAGACATGACCGAGCAACTAACACACACACACACACACACACACACACAGATTCTATCTAGCTTTGTAATTTCACTGCCTGACATTGTTTAGCACCTATTGGTAACTCAATAAATATTAACGAATGAATACTTAATACTTAATGAATGAATGAGTATAGAAATTAATTAAGACAGGAATGAATAAAAATATGGCTCTGAGTATCTTTATGACTTCTTCTTTGTGGTGGTAGCTGTTGTTTCATTGTCCTAATGCTGAAGGGGAAATATAAATGGGTAGAACTTTAACTCCTGCTATTGCAAGGTCTCTTCCAGTTCAGTTCAGTTGCTCAGTCGTGTCCGACTCTTTGCGACCCCATGAATCACAGCACACCAGGCCTCCCTGTCCATCACCTACTCCTGGAGTTCACTCAAACTCATGTCCATAGAGTTGGTGATGCCATCCAGCTACCTCATTCTCTGTCGTCCCCTTCTCCTCCCGCCCCCAATCCTTCCCAGCATCAGAGTCTTTTCCAATGAGTCAACTCTTCACATGAGGTGGCCAAAGTATTGGAGTTTCAGGTTTAGCATCAGTCCTTCCAATGAACACCCAGGATCGATCTCCTCTAGAATGGACTGGTTAGATCTCCTTGCAGTCCAAGGGACTCTCAAGAGTCTTCTCCAGTGCCACAGTTCAAAAGCATCAATTCTTCGGTGATCAGCTTTCTTCATAGTCCAACTCTCACATCCATACATGACCATGGGAAAAACCAGAGCCTTGACTAGAAGGACCTTTGTTGGCAAAGTAATGTCTCTGCTTTTTAATATGCTACCTAGGTTGGTCATAACTTTCCTTCCAAGGAGTAAGCGTCTTTTAATTTCATGGCTGCAATCGGCATCCGCAGTGATTTTGGAGACCCCAAAAATGAAGTCTGACACTGTTTCCACTGTTTCTCAATCTATTTCCCATGAAGTGATGGGACCAGATTCCATGATCTTTGTTTTCTGAATGTTGAGCTTCAAGCCAACCTTTTCACTCTCCTCTTTCACTTTCATCAAGAGGCTTTTGAGTTCCTCTTCACTTTCTGCCATATGGGTGGTGTCATCTGCATATCTGAGGTTATTGATATTTCTCCCAGCAATCTTGATTCCAGCTTGTGCTTCTTCCAGCCCAGCGTTCCTCATGATGTACTCTGCATATAAGTTAAATAAGCAAGGTGACAATATACAGCCTTGACGCACTCCTTTTCCTATTTGGAACCAGTCTGTTGTTCCATGTCCAGTTCTGTTGCTTCCTGACCTGCATACAGGTTTCTCAAGAGGCAGGTCAGGTGGTCTGGTATTCCCATCTCTTTCCGAATTTTCCACAGTTTATTGTGAAAGGTCTCTTTAGACAAAGTCAAAACTATATTTTAGAATACATTATTTGTTTCACCATACTAATCCAAATTCTGCAGTAGATAGGAATGGATTCAGCAACATATATAAAATTAAATCATGTTTAAAGTGACTGAACAAAATAGAGAAGATTTTTGGTCTTTCACATGTCTAGGAGTTTTAAATTTGATAACTCATTGGGATCACAGTCTTATCAGAATTTCTCTTGTTCTGATAGTAGCAAGATGTCTCTTTTCCCCATTCTTCTGGCGTGACATCTGTTTCCCAGAAGTAAAGAAGAAAGTATACGCTAAGCCTGTACCTGTTTTATAGTCTTTCTAATAGCCCCAGAATGTATTATTAACTAAAACTATGTCAAAAGCTACCACTATCTGCAAAGAAAATGGAAAATGTAGTTCTTAGGTATTCAGATTACCATCTCAAGAAAACCAATAATTGCTGTTAGGAAAAGGGAAATTAAATACTAGGTAGTAAACTGGTTCCAAATAGGAAAAGGAGTACATCAAGGCTGTATATTGTCACCTTGCTTATTTAACTTATATGCAGAGTACATCATGAGGAACGCTGGGCTGGAAGAAGCACAAGCTAGAATCAAGATTGCTGGGAGAAATATCAATAACCTCAGATATGCAGATGACACCACCCTTATGGCAGAAAGTGAAGAGGAACTCAAAAGCCTCTTGATGAAAGTGAAAGAGGAGAGTGAAAAGGTTGGTTTGAAGCTCAACACTCAGAAAACAAAGATCATGGCATCTGATCCCATCACTTCATGGGAAATAGATGGAAAAACTGTGGAAACAGTGTCAGACTTTATTTTTTTGGGCTCCAAAATCACTGCAGATGCTGATTTCAGCCATGAAATTAAAAGATGCTTACTCCTTGGAAGCAAAGTTATGACCAACCTTGATAGTATATTAAAAAGCAGAGACATTACTTTGCCAACAAAGGTCCATCTAGTCAAGGCTATGGTTTTACCCGTGGTCATGTATGCATGTGAGAGTTGGACTGTGAAGAAAGCTGATCGCTGAAGAATTGATGCTTTTGAACTGTGGTGTTGGAGAAGACTTTTGAGAGTCCCTTGGACTGCAAAGAGATCCAACCAGTCCATTCTAAACGAGATCAATCCTGGATGTTCATTGGAAGGACTGATGCTAAAGCTGAAACTCCAATACTTTGGCCACCTCATGCGACGAGTTGACTCACTGGAAAAGACTCTGATGCTGGGAAAGGTTGGGGGCGGGAGGAGAAGGGGACGACCGAGAATGAGATGGCTGGATGGTATCACCGACTCTGTGGACATGAGTTTGAGTGAACTCCGGGAGTTGGTGATGGACAGGGAGGCGTGGCGTGCTCTGATTCATGGGGTCGCAGAGAGTCGGACACGACTGAGCGACTGAACTGAACTGAACTGAGTAAACTGAAAAGAGTTCTCTGTTGAAAATATACTTCTCTGTCTTACAGGGCCAATATAGTTTAAAATATGCTCGTTACTTGACCAAATACTTATAATTCTCCTAGAAAGCACATTGTCAGAATGGTGCTTCTCCAGCTCCTTAAAAATAAGTAAAGCAATTTCTCTTGGTTTAGCCAATAGAATTCAGAGAAGTGATCTGTTTTCCTAGGGAAAACAAGGAACTGGTGTGCATTTGCTATCTGGTACAGAACTGGTGAATTTCCAAATGGTAGCTGCTTCACCAGCCTGGATTCAAGTGTCATTATAATGAGCAGAGTTCTTTGCCTGATCATAATAGGCAAGGAGCATGAAGTTTGTGTACAGTGTCAAGTCAAAGCAATTCAAGAGTTACTTTTTACTATCTCATGATCTCGCCTACCATAGAAGCTCTTTTCAAGCATTAGATTTTAGAGAATATCTGGTCATTTTTATTTCTTTATCAATCTTCACGTCATTTTCTCCCTCTGTGTCATTTTCCCCTTTCTCTTTCCTTTCACTGATTCCCCCACCACAACCCCATCATCTCTTCCTTAGTAACAATTCTGAATATCATCCAACTTGATCATTGTCACTGAGCTTGAAAGAGTTACTTCCTCTGAGCTATGATATAAGATTGTGTAACTTACCATGGTTCTATCTTCTCCTTAGGACATCTTAAAATAGTAAGTCTTGACAAGCCACGTGTTCAGTCCAGCATCTCAAGTTACTTTTTTCTTTCTACTTTTTCTTCCAAGCTGTAGATATGACTGTAGATTAGTACTAAAAGAAGTCTCTTCTAGGTAATCTTTTGCATGATTAAACTTGATCATAGCTCAGCAAATAAATGATGGTTTTAATTTAAATTTCTATGGTACCAGCCAGGAATGCAAAGGATAAATAGAAAGTGGATGCCAGATCACAAGACATAAGTTTTAAAATGTAATTGAAATGACATAAAAGAGCATATTTCTTGAAGCTTCACACATTCTACTTATAGAGTAGGCTTAATTGGCTGTATATTGCTATATTTAGTCATGAATATGGTATGCTTTTAAAGTACAGACAAGTAATATCTTCCATTGGTTTTTATGATGATTACAACCTACAGAGATGGTAGAAATTATCTAAATATGTCTTGCTTTAGAAGTGAGATTTTATGTCATAATTAGGTCACAGTGATCAGATTTATAATGAGGATATTCAGTTCAGTTCAGTTCAGTCGCTCAGTTGTGTCCGACTCTCCGTGACCCCATGAATCACAGCACGCCAGGCCTCCCTATCCATCACCAACTCCCAGAGCTCACTCAAACTCATGTCCACAGAGTCGGTGATGCCATCCAGCCATCTCATTCTCGGTCGTCCCCTTCTTCTCCCACCCCCAACCTTTCCCAGCATCAGAGTCTTTTCCAGTGATATTAAGTGCATATTAATAATAGAGAATGAGCAGGACTGTTAGGGCTTAGAACTCATTTTTGAAAATTTAATTGTGCTAACTAGGGAGTGTTATGAAATGAAGATTAGGAATTAAAGATCTTATTCCTACCACTCTCTAACAGTATAGGGGTCTTTCTAATGAAACATATTCTTCCCTGGTATCTCAGCTGGTAAAGAGTCCACCTGCAATGCAGGAGATCCCAGTTCGATTGCTGGGTCACGAAGGTCCCTTGGAAAAGGAATAGGCTAACGACTGCAGTATTCTTGGGCTTCCTTGGTAGCTCAGCTGGTAAAGAATCCACCTGCAATGCAGGAGACCTGAGTTTGATCCTGGGTTGGGAAGATACCCGGGAAAAGGGAAAGGCTACCCACTCCAGTATTCTGGCCTGGAGAATTAATTCCATGGTTTGTACAGTCCTTGGGGTTGCAAAGAATCATACATAAATAATAATAATAATAATAATACGCTTCCCTCTGTCTTAGGCACTTCTTCATTGATATTCAGAAAGGTACATTAATTTACTCAAGATAAAATAACACCCCTAAATTCTGAGCTAATTGCCACTAGCAAAAATATGCATAATTATAATAGAAATAATCAGAAAATGCAGCCATTGTAGTAGTTATTTTTGTTTGTCTGCTGTTGCAAATATCCATCTGTACTCTGAAGCTGCTCCTCTCACATCTCATGTAGTTCTGTTATGGTCAATCCTTATACTCAAGGGGCAATTTATCATGAGTTTTTAGATTTGATTGGCTAACCTTTAAAGTACTTTTTTCATATATTTGCATGAGGCATAGTGATCTATAATATTCTTCTTTTTTTAATGTCTGTCAGATTTTAGTATTACTGTTATATTGAACTCATAAAATAAGATCTACCTTTCGATAAATCATTTGTGCCAGATTAGTGCTATTTCTTCATTAAATATTTTTTATGCAATTCATCAGTGAAATAATCTGGGCCTGGAGTTTCCTTTACAGAGGATTTTGTTTTAAAAAAATTTCTGTAATAGATATAGATCTAGTTCTTCCTAAGCTGATTTGGTAAGTTGTGTTTTCCAAAAATTTGTCTGCTTTTAAGTTGTCAGATTTGTTTACATAAATTATTTCATCAGTTCAGTTCAGTTCAGTCACTCAGTCGTGTCTGACTCTTTGCGACGCCATGAATCACAGCACGCCAGGCCTCCCTGTCCATCACCAATTCCTGGAGTTCACTCAAACTCATGTCCATCGAGTTGGTGATGCCATCCAGCCATCATATTCTCTGTCATCCCCGTCTCCTCCCACCCCCAATTCCTCCCAGCATCAAGTCTTTTCCAGTGAGTCAACTCGTTGCATGAGGTGGCCAAAGTACTGGAGTTTCAGCTTCAGCATCAGCCCTTCCAATGAACACCCAGGATTGATCTCCTTTAGAATGGACTGGTTGGATATCCTTGCAGACCAAGGGAGTACCAAAAGTCTACTCCAGCACCACAGTCCAAAAGCATCAATTCTTTGGCGATCAGCTTTCTTCACAGTCCAACTCTCACATCCATACATGACCACGGCAAAAACCATAGCCTTGACTAGACGGACCTTTGTTGGCAAAGTAATGTCTCTTCTTTTAAATAGGCTATCTAGGTTGATCATAACTTTCCTTCCAAGGAGTAAACTTCTTTTAATTTCATGGCTGCAATCAACATCTGCAGTGGTTTTGGAGCCCAGAAAAATAAAGTCTGACACTGTTTCCACTGCTTCCCCGTCTATTTCCCATGAGGTGATGGGACCACATGCCATGATCTTTGTTTTCTGAATGTTGAGCTTCAAGCCAACCTTTTCACTCTCCTCTTTCACTTTCATCAAGAGGCTTTTGAGTTCCTCTTCATTTTATTCCATAAGGGTGGTGTCATCTGCATATCTGAGGTTATTGATATTTCTCCCAGCAATCTTGATTTCACCTTGTGCTTCTTCTAGCCCAGCGTTCCTCATGATGTATTCTGCATATAAGTTAAATAAGCAAGGTGACAATATACAACCTTGACGCACTCCTTTTCTTATTTGGAACCAGTCTGTTGTTCCATGTACAGTTCTGACTGTTGCTTCCTGACCTGCATACAGGTTTCTCAAGAGGCAGGTCAGGTGGTCTGGGATTCCCATCTCTTTCACAATGTTCCACAGTTTATTGTGATCCACACAGTCAAAGGCTTTGGCATAGTCAATGAAGCAGAAATAGATGTTTTTCTGGAACTCTCTTGCTTTCTCCATGATCCAGCAGATGTTGGCAATTTGATCTCTGGTGCCTCTGCCTTTTCTAAAACTGGCTTGAATATCAGGAACTTCATGGTTCACATATTGCTGAAGCCTGACTTGGAGAATTTTGAGCGTGACTTTACTAGCGTGTGAGATGAGTGCAGTTGTGTGGTAGTTTGAGCATTCTTTGGCATTGCCTTTCTTTGGGATTGGAATGAAGACTGACTTTTCCAGTCCTGTGGCCACTGCTGAGTTTTCCAAATTTGCTGGCATATTGAGTGCAGCACTTTCACAGCATCATCTTTCAGGATTTGAAATAGCTCAATTGGAATTCCATCACCTCCATTAGCTTTATTCATAGTGATGCTTCCCTAAGGCCCACTTGGCTTCACATTCCAAGATGTCTGGCTCCAGGTGAGTGGTCACGCCATCGTGATTATCTTGGTCGTGAAGATCATTTTTGTACCGTTCTTCTGTGTATTCTTGCCACCTCTTCTTAATATCTTCAGCTTCTGTTAGGTCCAAACCATTTCTATCCTTTATCGAGCCCATCTTTGCATGAAACATTCCCTTGGAATCTCTAATTTTCTTGAAGAGATCTCTTGTTTTTCCTATTCTGTTGTTTTCCTCTATTTCTTTGCATTGATTGCTGAGGAAGGCTTTCTTATCTCTCCTTGCTATTCTTTGGAACTCTGCATTCAGATGCTTCTATCTTCCCTTTTCTCCTTTGCTTTTCACTTGTCTTCTTTTCACAGCTATTTGTAAGGCCTCCTCAGGCAGCCATTTTTCTTTTTTTGCATTTCTTTTCCATGGGGATGGTCTTGGTCCCTGTCTCCTCTACAATGTCACGAACTTCCGTCCATAGTTCATCAGGCACTCTGCTATCACATCTAGTCCCTTAAATCTACTTCTCACTTCTACTGTATAATCATAAGGGATTTGATTTAGGTCATATCTGAATGGTCTAGTGGTTTCCCCTACTTTCTTCAATTTAAGTCTGAATTTGGCAATAAGGAGTTCATGATCTGAGCCACAGTCAGCTCCTGGTCTTGTTTTTGCTAACTGTATAGAGCTTCTCCATCTTTGGCTGCAAAGAATATAATCAATCTGATTTCGGTGTTGACAATCTGGTGATGTCCATGTGTAGAGTCTTCTCTTGTGTTGTTGGAAGAGGGTGTTTGCTATGACCAGTGCATTCTCTTGGCAAAACTCTATTAGCCTTTGACCTGCTTCATTTCATGCTCCAAGGCCAAATTTGCCTGTTACTCCAGGTATTTCTTGACTTCCTACTTTTGCATTCCAGTCCCCTATAATGAAAAGGACATCTTTTTTGGGTGTTAGTTCTAAAAGGTGTTGTAGTTCTTCATAGAACCGTTCAACTTTGGCTTCCTCAGCATTGCTGGTTGCAGCATAGGCTTGGATCACTGTAATATTGAATGGTTTGCCTTGGAAATGAACAGAAATCATCCTGTCATTTTTAAGATTGCATCCAAGTACTGCATTTCGGACTCTTTTGTTGACCATGATGGCTATTCCATTTCTTCTAAGGGATTCCTGCCCACAGTAGTAGATATGGTCATCTGAGTTAAATTCACCCATTCCAGTCCATTTTAGTTCACTGATTCCTAGAATGTACACGTTCACTGTTGTCATCTCCTGTTTGACCAATTCCAATTTGCCTTGATTCATGGACCTAGCATTCCAGGTTCTTATGCAATATTGATCTTTACAGCATTGGACCTTGCTTCTATCATCAGTCACATCCACAACTGGGTATTTGTTTTGCTTTGGCTCTATCCCATAGTATTGCTTTATTATTTTTTAAAATTTATTTGTTTTAATTGGAGGCTAATTACTTTACAATATTGTATTGGTTTTGCCATACATTGTTATGAATCTGCCCTGGGTGTACTGTGTTCCCCATGTTGAACCCCCCTCCCACTTCCCTCCCCATACTATCCCCCTGGTTCACCCCAGTGCACCAGCCAGGAGCATCCTGTATCATACCTCAAACCTGGACTGGCGATTCATTTCACATATGATAATATACATATTTTAATGACATTCTCCCAAATCATCCCACCCTCGCCCTCTCCCACAGAGTTCAAAAGACTGTTCTATACATCTGTGTCTCTTTTGCTGTTTGGTATACAGTGTTATCATTACCATCTTTCTAAATTCCACATATATGTGTTAGTATACTGTATATTGTCACCCTGCTTATTGAAGTTATATGCAGAGTACATCATGAGGAACGCTGGGCTGGAAGAAGCACAAGCTGGAATCAAGATTTCCAGGAGAAATATCAATATCCTCAGATATGCAGATGACACCACCCTTATGGTAGAAAGTGAAGAGGAACTAAAAAGCCTCTTGATGAAAGTGAAAGAGGAGAGTGAAAAGGTTGGCTTGAAGCTCAACATTCAGAAAACAAAGATCATGGCGTCTGTTCCCATCACTTTATGGCAAATAGATGGGGAAACAGTGGAAACAGTGTCAGATTTTGTTTTTGGGGGCTCCAAAATCACTGCGGATGCTGATTGCAGCCATGAAATGAAAAGACGCTTACTTCTTGGAAGGAAAGTTATGACCAACCTAGAAGCATCTTAAAAAGCAGAGACATTACTTTGCCAACAAAGGTCTGTCTAGTCAAGGCTATGGTTTTCCCGTGGTCATGTATGGGTGTGAGAGTTTGACCATGAACAAAGCTGATCGCCGAATAATTGATGCTTTTGAACTGTGGCGCTGGAGAAGACTCTTGAGAGTCCCTTGGACTACAAGGAGCTCCAACCAGTTCATTCTAAAGGAGATCGATCCTGGGTGTTCATTGGAAGGACTGATGCTAAAGCTGAAACTCCAATACTTTAGCCACCTCATGCGAAGAGTTAACTCACTGGAAAAGACTCTGATGCTGGGAAGGATTAGGGGTGGGAGGAGACGGGGACGACAGAGAATGAGATGGCTTGATGGCATCACCAACTCGATGGACATGAGTTTGAATGAACTCCGGGAGTTGGTGATGGACAGGGAGGCCTGGCGTGCTATGATTCATGGGGTCACAAAGAGTTGGTCACGGCTGAGCGACTGAACCGACCAACCGACAGATACTGTAATGATATTTTTCCCTCTGGCTTACTTCACTCTGTATAATAGGCTCCAGTTTCATCAACCTCATTAGAACTGATTCAAATGTACTCTCTTAATTGCTGAGTAATACTCCATTGTGTATATGTACCACTGCTTTCTTGTCCATTCGTCTTCAGATGGACATCTAGGTTGCTTCCATGTCCTGGCTATTATAAACAGTGCTGCAATGAACATTGGAGTACATGTATCTCTTTCAATTCTGGTTTCCTTGGTGTGTATGCCCAAGAGTGGGATTGCTGGGTCAAACACAGTTCTATTTCCAGTTTTTTAAGGAATCTCCACACTGTTCTCCATAGTGGTTGTACTAGTTTGCATTCCCACCAACAGTGTAAGAGGGTTCCCTTTTCTCCACGCCCTCTCCAGCATTTATTGTTTGTAGACTTTTGGATAGCAGCCATTCTGATTGGCGTGAAATGGTACATCATTTTGGTTTTGATTTGCATTTCTTAATGTCTTTGTTGATAAGCATAACATCATAAAACTTCTAGGAAAGACTCATTACTTTCTAAATTTTTAGCCTTTTAAATATAGTATTCTCCAGAGTATGATCCACTTCTTTTCTCATTTTATAAGCTATCAAAAAGGGATCTGATCTAATTCCATAGTTTCAATAACCCTTCATAGAATCTAATCCTGAACACACATGAGAAATACCTTTCTACTTTTAAAAAAATACTACATTCTGTAGTTCTCCAAAATGACTAATGTCTCAGAAATTCCCAAAGATTAGTGTACCCAACACCTCCTCTAATGGCTTAATGGGCAGCTCTGGTTGGGAATCACTGATTTAAATACTCAAGATCCTAAACTCAAACCTCTGCTAAATATGCTTCTGAGAACATGAAGTCAATTTTTTCAACTGCTTAGTGAGTTGTTTGAGAAAAACGAGTTCACTGCCTTCCTTCTGTATTTCTCTGTTTTCTTTATAAACCAACACAACTGAGGCAAATTTCAGTGCAGAATCTAAAGAATTTTTAAAAATACACACACTGTATATAACTACTACCCTAATCAAAATATGCTTCTTATCATGTCAAAGAAATCTCTCCTGCTTCTTCTCTTTCATTTGTTTCAACCCCAGACACAGAGACAACTGTCCTGGTTTCTGTCAAAGGTAGATTTTTTTTGCCAATTCTAGAATTTCATATTGATGACATCATATATAATGTCTAATTTTGTCTCTGGATTCCTTCCTCTCAGTATAATGTCTTTGAGATGTAAGATTCATCCATATTATTGCGTATATCAATAATCTTTTATTTTTCACTGATGAGGATAACCTATTTGGCTTATTTATCCACTAGTCAAAAAAATATTCTTAGTTGTTTAGAGTTATAGGCTACTGTATCTCAAGCTGCTTATCTTGCAGTAATAGTCAATCTTTTTAAACTGATCTTGCATTTCTGAAGACTTCCATATATCCAAACAAATACAAATCCTCAATTCTTTTTACAATGTCAAATTAGTGAAAACCTTTGTTCCTTTTGGAAGAACTTGGAAAAAAAGTAAAATAAAGATTGGGCCTTGAAAAGAGGCAACAAAATAGGATTGTAAGAACTCTAGCCCTTCTCCCCCACTTCCTACTATGGCTACTCTTCCTCCTACCATAATCAACGAGAGTGCTCCCAGGATCAGAGAGCATTTGATCTGTCTTCTTACCCAAGTCTGAAGTCATAACAGAGACATGATGGCTCATCTGGCTTTAAGTGGCCAACCCTGCTAAGTCACTTTAGTCATGTCAGACTCTATGTGACCCCATGGACTGTAGCCTGCAAGGCTCCTCTGTCCATGGGGTTTTCCAGGGAAGAATACAAGAATCTGGGTTGTCATGCCCTTCTCCAGGGGATCTTCCCAACCCAGGGATGGAACCCATGTCTCTTAGTCTCCTGCATTGGCAGATGGTTTCTTTGCCACTAGCGCCACCTGGGAAGCCCTTAAGTGGCCAGCTGAGTGTCAAATCTGTCAAGAGTACAGATCATTGTTGAGCCCTCCTGCTAACTTAGCCCCATTCATTGGAAAACCAACCAACCCTTTGGAGGTGCACTGATTATAGAGGCAGAAGTGAAGATTTGTTCTCAGCCATGCACCCTGGGTATAAATTTGTATCTCCAACATGCAGTGCTTTTTCAGTTACTACCATCTATGGAGTGATGAATAACATTATGGTATCTGAAACAACACTCAGCAAAGAATTAATTTTACAATAAAATAGGTGAGGAAAAATGTTCATGAGTCACAGGTATTGTCATACACTCCATCAGCTGGCATGATAAACTGGAGGAATAGCCTAATAATGGTTTAGTCATGTCCCTACCTGGATGACAAACCCTACAAGGATGCTGGGCAGTAAATAAAGTTCTGATGTATGTTCTGAGACAACAGCAGTACATAAAGGTTCAGGAGGCAAGGGGTATAAAAGAAGTGATTTTTATCATTCTACTCAGTGTTCTTAGTTGGGCAAGATTTTGTCTCCTCCCTAACTCCTCACACTTGCCAGAAATATCTGGTAATCTCTAGAGACATTGTTTTTTTTTTTTTTTTTCATGACTCTAAACATGCTAAACTGGCATCTAGAGATAGAAGGTAGGGATGCTGCACAGGACAGATCCTAGAGTGCACAGAACAGCTGCCTATAACTGATAATCCATTCCAAAATGTCAGTAGTGTTAAGGATGATAAACCCTGTCCAGCACCTAATGACACGTTCACAAAATGTATGATTACCATCAGTGCAATGTTGCTTTCAAGTAATTAAGAGCTTTTAGGTTCCAGGGGTAGTATTAATATCATCCATGGTCTCATGACCATACAGACCATATCGATGAGGACTATAGCAGCTATACGCGGTTTCCTCCTTTCTTTGTTATGTATGTATTTATTATATGCATTTTTCCTCTTTATTTAACTAAGTATCTTACATACAGAGTCTTGGTATTAGTTAAATTAATAATTCAGTCTCTAGATTATAAAATATTCAGGATTGTGACTAGTTAAAAGAGGAAATAACTATATGAATACTAGTATCTTTTGGGACTTTATATTTTTACTTTTGGGAGTGTGTGTGTGTGTGTTAGTCATGTCCAATTCTTTGTGACCCCATGAACTGTAGCCTCTAGGCTTCTCTGTCCACGGAATTCTCCAGACAAGAATACTGGAGTGGATTGCCATTCCTTTGTCCAGAGGATCTTCCCAATACTTTGGGGAGAGTACTTAAGCTTATCTCGGTTTGTAGAGGAAGAATTTCATCATTTTGAATGAAAATATGATGTTATTATTTTTGTTGTTTGGAAGATTAACATGGATATAAAACTTCCATTTTACTGAATGGAAGTAAAAATGGTTGGCAACTTAATATAATTCCCATCCCTTCTATTCTTTCCTCTTACATAACCAAAGTCACAACCTGTCTTAACAGACATGTTAGTTTACTTTCACACCTATATCCCTTTCACTCTAAACTCTGTCTTGTAACCATCTCTTGCTTCTTCCATGTTTATACATCTTTTTACATGGCATTCTCTAGGATCCTCCACTCCCATATTTAAAACTCATTTACATTAGGCTGAATACCAGCACTCCAGGCTATGAATTCTTTAATCATAATTAATTACTTATTCTTCTCTGTTCTCATGTTTTATAAGTATCTATAGCGTAGCACCAAATATAGTGTAGGAGTTTTTACATTTAGATTATGAGATGTTCCATAGTGTTTAAGTAGTATCTTAAGCATAAAAAGGATACAATAAATGCATTTTTAATATAGTGAGAGTCCAATAAATGTTTGATGAATTTATATTGAAAAATTTTAACATATGTTTATTAAAGCATCTCTGTATTTTCTTAATAGAAAAAAACAAAGTTGACTAAATAGAGATGCACACATTAATTTAATAATTGAAATTATTAGTGATTCAGAAAAACAACTGATTTAAAATATGTATAAAGAAAAAATTAATAAACAATTAGAGAAACTTTACATCATGAAACAGACATCACCACCATGGAAAGTGCTTAGAATAAAAAAATATGAGATATAGTCCCTGACTTCGAGCAATTTAGGAACAAACAAATTGTTTAATTGGGAAACAAACAAATAATTACAAAAAAGTTAAATTATATCTCTATTTTTAAATTGCAATGAGAATAAATCCTCTTTGTATGTCCTAGGAAAGGTGGTTAAGGCACCTTATATCAATGAAGCAGTGTGGTCTTGACAGATGTACAAGAGATCAACATCAAGAGAATTAGGAGAAGAGAAAACTGGCTTCATGAACATCACATATAAATTCTGTATATGTAAACGAAAAGAATCTTGTAAAAACACGTGCACTTGGAGATGATTGAGCATAGTTCTGTGTGATGAGACAGGCAGTAGCAAAGGTTAATTTTGGAAAGGCAGTTTGAGACCAGAAGAGTCTCTATATATGTTCTGCTTAGTAATCTGGGCTTTCCCATGTAGGCAGTGAGAAGCCACAGAAAGTTTTTAATTAGAAAAATTACATTCATGCTTATACAAAATATAGACTACAGAGTACAAAAATTGGATAAAGAGAGACGGACAGTAACAGTGGCCCAGTTGAGATCACTAGATGGAGGGGAGGAGACATATCAGAGTAGCATTTAACTGGTATAAATGTACATCAGTTCAGTTACTCTGTCATATCAGACTCTTTGTGACCCCATGGACTGCAGCACGCCAGGCCTCCTTGACCATCACCAACCTCCGGAGTTCACTCAAACTCGTGTCCATTGTGTCGGTGATGCCATCGAGCCATCTCATCCTTTGTTGTCCCCTTCTCCTCCTGCCTTCAATCTTTCCCAGCATCAGGGTCTTTTCCAAAGTGTTGGTTGTTTGCATCAGGTGGCCAAAGTATTGTAGCTTCAGCTTCAGCATCAGTCCTTCCATGAATATTCAGGACTGATTTCCTTTAGTATGGACTGGTTGGATTTCCTCACAGTCCAAGGGACTCTCAAGAGTCTTCTTCAACACCACAGTTCAAAAGCATCAATTCTTCAGTGCTCAGCTTTCCTTATAATCCAACTCTCACATCCATACATGACAACTGGAAAAACCATAGCTTTGACTAGATGGACTTTTGTTGGCAAAGTAATGTCTCTGCTTTTTAATAAACTGTCTAGGCTGGTCATAACTTTCCTTCCAAGGAGCAAGCATCTTTTAATTTCATGGCTGCAGTCACAATCTGAAGTGATTTTGGAGACCAAAAAAATAAAGTCTGTCACTGTTTCCCCATCTATTTGCCATGAAGTGATGGGACTGGATGCCATGATCTTAGTTTTCTGAATGTTGAGCTTTACACCAAGTTTTTCACTCTCCTCTTTCACTATCATCAAGATGTTGTCTAGCTCTTCTTCACTTTTTTCCATAAGAGTGGTGTCATCTGCATATCTGATGTTATTGATATTTCTCCCGGCAATTTTGATTCCAGTTTGTGCTTCATCCAGTCTGGTATTTCACATGATGTACTCTGCATATAAGTTAAATAAGCAGGGCGACAACATACAGCTTTGATGTACTCCTTTCCCAATTTGGAACCAGTCTGTTGTTCCATGTCCAGTTCTAACTGTTCCTTCCTGACCTGCATACAGATTTATCAGGAGGCAGGTCAGGTGGTCTGGTATTCCCATCTCCTTCAGAATTTTTCACAGTTTATTGTGATCCACACAGTCAAAGGCTTTGGCATAGTCACTAAAGCAAAAGTAGATGTTTTTCTGGAACTCTCTTGCTTTTTTGATGGTCCAGTGGATGTTGACAACTTGGTCTCTGGTTCCTCTGCCTTTTCTGAATCCGGCTTGAACATCTGGAAGTTCACGGTTCATGTACTGTTGAAGCCTGGATCGGAGAATTTTGAGCAGTGCTTTGCTAGTGTGTGAGATGAGTGCAATTGTGCAGTAGTTTGAAAATTCTTTGGCACTGCTTTCCTTTGGGATTGGAATGAAAACTGACCTTTTCCAGTCCTAAGGCCACTTCTGAGTTTTCCAGATTTGCTGGCATATTGAGTGCAGCACTTTCACAGCATCATCTTTTAGGATTTGAAATAGCTCAATTGGAATTCCATCACCTCCGCTAACTTTGTTTGTAGTGATGCTTCCTAAGGCCCACTTGACTTTGCATTCCAGGATGTCTGGCTCTAGGTTGGTGATCACACCATCGTGATTATCTGGGTTGTGAAGATCTTTTTTGTACAGTTCTTCTGTGTATTCTTGCTACCTTTTCTTAATATCTTCTGCTTCTGTTAGGTCCATACCATTTCTGTCCTTTACTGTGCTCATCTTTGCATGGAATTTTCCTTTGGTGTCTCTAATTTACAACTAAGTCCAGTTCAGTTCAATTGCTCAGTCGTGTCTGAGTCTTTGCAACCCCACGGACTGCATCACGCCAGGCCTCCCTGTCCATCACTACTTCTTAAAGTCATACCTAGATTTTCCTCAATCTCCCATTTATTTCCCTATGTAATTCCTGGTTGTGCACTTAAAGAAATTCTAGTTAAAGCACCAACTTCTTCCTTATTCTTTTTAACTGAAAGGCCTTTCCTGGTCTTGAGGACAAGAAATTTTTGCACAAGGAATATGAAAAATAAGAGAAACATGGAACACAGGAACGTTTGCCCTATTTCGAAAGTAGGCAGAACTCCTTAATTGTTATGATTTTATTTTTACATGAAAAAATTTTTACAGTTCTTCCAATACAATTTTTAGGGGGAAAAGGATATACTGAAAAGTGTGAAGAATAAAATTTAGTTCTGGGTAAATATTTATAATTTACCCCAGTCTTAATATTGCTGTAATTTGACAAATTAGGAAGAAGTGAGCCTTTGGAATATAGATTCTTGAAAATGAATTTTCATTTTAGACACTGTTGGGTCATATCTGTGATTTGTGGAGGACTAGGGGTCACACAGAGTCGGACACGACTGAAGTGACTTAGCAGCAGCAGCAGCAGCAGAGAGCTTAAGGGAGAAGGCAATGGCAACCCACTCCAGTGTTCTTGCCTGGAGAATCCCAGGGACGGGGGAGACTGGTGGGCTGCCGTCTATGGGGTCGCAGAGTCGGACACGACTGGAGCGACTTAGCAGCAGCAGTAGCAGCAGCAGAGAGCTTAAGAGTGAACAGGGTGTAAAAGTACTAAACTTTCAGTTGAACACTTAGGTTTCCTTTTGATTTTCAGAAATTTCAGGTTTCAGTGATAAAATATAAATTCCGGGCAACATAGTAGGAGATAACAAGAAAATTTGTTTGTTTGTTTTAAGGGAAAAAAAAAAAAAGCCTAAACTGTCAAGGCAGAAACTTTCTTACTGTGACTCAGCTTCCTTTCTCCTAAACAGTAAAGTCATTCCTCATTGTCAATGGATAATTCTGGATTTTTAAATATTATACAAAAAGTTAAGAGAAATACAATTTTAATGGAAATATACAAAATATTCTATTTTAGAATAACAGTTAGTAAATAATACACAGATGCATAGTGTACACTTGGGGATTGGTAGTTTTCCTATTTAAAATGTAGTTTAACTCTTCTGCCAATAGGTTGTTCCTTCCATCTGTGGACAATGATATTTTCCAAATGTCAGGAAGGATATTCTTTCTGCTTTTAGTATAGCAGTTTTCCAGTAGAGGAAAATTGATGTGTATTTACCTGTCTCTTAGGAGACATCATCAGTATTTGTGAAACTTTTGAATACTGTGGGGTTCTGGGCTTTATGCTTTGCTTAGATTTCTCCTAGTGACTTGCTATCAATGACCACACACCAAAGATAAAGTCTCTTAAGTCTTGAAAGTTTGAGGGGAAAGAGGTGAGGACACAGGATGCTGCTTACCACAGTTAAATTTTCACTTTGTCAAAGACACATGACCCAATTTGTGGACCACCCAAATTCTTTTCTTTGTCCTGCTACCTTTTCAGTGCTTTTAGAAAGCTATACCAAATAATGAGAGGAAGAATTTTTAAAAAGCAAAAGCAAAAGAAATACTACTTATAGTTAGTTGTTAGCTATGATGATTTTGAAAAACATAATTTTAACTTTTGTGTATAAAACAGAACAATGGCTTTACACATGTAGCTATTAAGTATTCTAACAATTCTTAAACTTGCAGTAACTGAAAATTTACTTTAACTCAGACATGGATTTGTGATGGTTGAGACAGAGAAGCAGGAGGAATGGCAAGGCAGAGGAAGTATGGAGGAGGGATCTATTTCATTTTTTGAATAAATTTCTGATGGAGTACTGCTGAAGTTTTCCAATAGCAAAAAGCATGGATGTATTCTGTACTGTCAATCAGTCAGCATGAATAGGATTCAGACCTTTAGACTGTTCTTTTTACCACCATTGCATGAATCACACCATCTGTTCAAGGAGATGGCCCAGATCCTAAAGAAATCAATGAGCTCTACCCCACAGAAAGGTCCAATGCCTTAGGCTGGTGTGAACAGCAGAATTTTAGGCATGGGAAAAAAATGCAGTCTTTAGATAGGTGAATAAGAACACAGAGAAGGCAAGCTAATCTCCAGAGCTGTTGGTGGATTCCCTCATGTTAAGTTTTCAGATGTCAAAATAATAAAATATCCTTGATGTGCTGTGATGAGAATGTCACTTTACCTCTGGCCTTCTTCCCACAAACTCATAACTCCAGTCTCTGAAAATCAGACAAACACCATTTAGGGGTCATTCTACAAAAATATCTGACCAGTATTCATGATAACTGAACGTAATGTAGTGTCCAAGATGGGATGGTGAAAGAGAAAAGAGGCACTGGCAAAAAAAAAAAAAAATCTGAATTAAGTATTTGTTGTTCAGTCAAGAAGTCATGTCTGATTCTTTGTGACTTCATGGACTGTAGCACTCCAGGCTTCCCTTATTTTCACTATCTCCCAGAGTTTGCTCAAATTCATGTCCACTGAGTCAGTGATGCGATCTAACCATCTTATCCTCTGCCACCCTCCTCTCGTATTACCTTCAATCTTTCCCAGCATCAGGGTCTTTTCCAATGAGTTGGCTCTTCGCATCAGGTGGCCAAAGTATTGGAGCTTCTGCTTCAGCATCAGTCCTTCCAATGGATATTCAGAGTTGATTTTCCTTAGAATTGGCTAGTTTGTTCTCCTTGCAGTCCAAGGGACTCTCAAGAGTCTTCTCCAGTTCCACAGTTCAAAATCACCAGTTCTTCGGTCTCAGACCTTTATATGGTCCAATCCTCACATCCATACATGACTACTGGAAAAACCATAGCTTTGACTATATGATCCTTTGAGGGCAAAGTGATGTCTTTATTTTTTAATATGCTGTCTAGGTTTATTATACCTTCTATTCCAAGGGGCAAGCATCTTTTAATTTCATGGCTCAGTCACCATCTCCAGTGATACTGGAACTCAAGAAAATAAAGTCACTGCTTGGACTTTTCCCCTTCCTAATTGCCATGAAGTGACAGGACCAGATGCCATGATCTTAGTTTCCCTAACATTGAGTTTCAAGCCAGCTTTTTCACTTTTCTCTTTCATCCTCATCAAATTCCTTTAGTTCCTCTTCACTTTCTGCCATTAAAGTGGTATTATCTGCATATCTTAGGTTGTTGATATTCCTCTCGGCAATCTTGATTTCAACTCATGATTGATCCAGCTCAATATTTCACATAAATATAGACTTCAGGTAATAATAAGTGAAAGTGAAGTCGCTCAGTTGTGTCCAACTCTTTGGGATCCCGTGGACTGTAGCCTACCAGGCTTCTCTGTCCATGGGATTTTCCAGGCAATAGTACTGGAGTAGGTTGCAATTTCCTTCTCCAGGGGATTTTCCTGACCCAGGGATTGAACCCAGGTCTCCTGCATTGCAGGCAGATGTTTTACCCTCTGAGCCACCAGGGAAGCTATCATTATTAGTTGACTGCTTGTGACGAATGTACCGTACAAATGTAAGATGTGAAAAACAAGGGAAATTGGGTGTGGAGTATCTAAAATTATTATAAAATAAAATATTAAAAATTATATTTATCAATGCCAGGCATATCTATCTTTTTATTAAACAGGAATTTGAGTTTTTAGTTGTAAATACAATTATTGTTGCCTACAATTGCACTCATCTCACACGCTAGTAAAGTCATGCTCAAAATTCTCCAAGCCAGGCTTCAGCAATATGTGAACCGTGAACTCCCAGATGTTCAAGCAGGTTTTAGAAAAGGCAGAGGCACCAGAGATCAAATTGCCAACATCCACTGGATCATGGAGAAAGCAGGAGAGTTCCAGAAAAACATCTCTTTCTGTTTCATTGACTATGCCAAAGCCTTTGACTGTGTGGATCACAACAAACTGTGGAAAATTCTGAAAGAGATGGGAATCCCAGACCACCTGACCTGCCTCTTGAGAAACCTGTATGCAGGTCAGGAAGGAACAGTTAGAACTGGACATGGAACAACAGACTGGTTCCAAATAGGAAAAGGAGTGCCAAGGTTGTATATTATCACCCTGCTTATTTAACTGTGATTCATGGGGTCTCAAAGAGTCGGACACGACTGAGTGACTGAACTGAACTGAACTGATTAGCTATAGGAAAATCAGACCAAATATTTCTTTGAAATAAGGGTCATATTTGCAAAGATTCTTAACATTTTGACTTTTATCTAGTTATAAATGCATTAATTTTAAAGCCAATTGCTGACTGAATTAGAAAGATAAATTTTCCATTTCAAGCTCATTCATGCTCATAATACAAATTTTCTAATTAATGATTCCAATTGTCTATTAACCCTATTAAACAATTAATCATTTAGTAATGGAAAAAGCCCAGACTACCAAAGGGATAAATACAAATTTTCTAATTAATGATTCCAATTGTCTATTAACCCTATTAAACAATTTATCATTTAGTAATGGAAAAAGTCCAGACTACCAGAGGGATAAATATATATATATATATATATATAATTACTAAGAATCAGAAAAAATATATTTCACTATCGGGTTCATCCTAACAGAGAAATAAACTGTTCATGAGCAGCCATTTTTTAAAAATTTATTTTATTGGAGGCAAATTACCTTACATTAATATATTGGTTGGTTTTGCCATACACTGACATGAATCCGCCCTGGGTGTACATGTGTTCTCTTTCTTGAACCCCCCTCCCACCTCCCTCTTCCCCATATCCTCCCTCCATGTCATCCCCGTGCACCAGCCCCAAGCATCCTGTATCATGAGTCGAACCTGGACTGGTCACTTATGATAATATACATGCTACAATGCCGTTCTCCTCAATCATCCCACCTTCACCCTCTTCCACAGAGTCCCAAAGACAGCCATTTTTTAATTATTGTTTTATTCAAGCTAACTGTAAATTCATGGATAGTTGTGAAATGATACAGAGAAATCTGAGTACCCTTCAGTTTTCTCTAAAGGAAGTGTCCTACATAACTACCATGTAGATTGCCACCAGGAAAATGACATTGATACACCCTCCCCCAATCTTATTCAAATTTCTTCAGTTTTACATGCACTCATGTGTGTCCATAGACTTAATTCTATTCAATTTTGTCACAAGTTTAGAGCCATTTAACCACCACCACAGTGTTGAAAAGGAAAAAAGTTTTCAATGATCCTCTGCATTTCTGACTGAATCTGCAAATTCAACAGAGACAGTTAAAAAGGAAAAATGCATATAAGCTTTAATTTTTCACAGGTACTTGGAAGTCTTCATTAGGGAATGAAGACCTGAAGAAAAAACCAGAACAAGAAACTTTTATACCAAAAACAATAAATTCTTAATGAAGCAAAGGGATTTGGACTGGAAGTCATAAATTATGAAGAAGTAGCTAGGAAGACAAGGGTTATTTTAATGAAATTTCTTTGCACAAATTTATCAAGCCCAAATTCCCTGTCTCTGGTGATAAGAATATCTTTTTTACTACTTGTATAGAAGGATCAATCAATCTGATTTCAGTGTTGACCATCTGGTGATGTCCATGTATAGAGTCTTCTCTTGTGTTGTTGGAAGAGGGTGTTTGCTATGACCAGTGCGTTCTCTTGGCAAAATTCTATTAGCCTTTGCCCTGCTACATTTTGTGCTCCAAGGCCAAATTTGCCTGTTACTCCAGGTGTTTCTTGACTTCCTACTTTTGCATTCCAGTCCCCTATAATGAAAAGGACATCTTTTTTGGGTGTTCGTTCTAAAAGGTCTTGTAGGTCTTAATAGAATTGTTTAACTTCGGCTTCTTCAGCATTACTGGTTGGGGCATAGACTTGGATTACTGTACTACTGAATGGTTTGCCTTAGAAACGAACAGAAATCATTCTGTCGTTTTTAAGATTGCATCCAAGTACTACATTTCGGACTCTTTTGTTGACCATAATGGCTACTCCATTTCTTTTAAGGGATTCCTGCCCACAGTCGTAGATATAATGGTCATCTGAGTTAAATTCTCCCATTCCAGTGTATTTTAGTTCGCTGATTCCTAGAATGTCTACATTAACTTTTGCCATCTCCTGTTTGACCACTTCCAATTTGCCTTGATTCATGGACCTAACATTCCAGGTTCCTATGCAATATTGCACTTTACAGCATTGGACCTTGCTTCTATCACCAGTCACATCCACAACTGGGTATTTGTTTTGCTTTGGCTCCATCCCTTCATTCTTTCTGATCTCCAGTAGCATACTGGGCACCTACCGACCTGGGGAATTCCTCATTCAGTATCCTATCATTTTGCCTTTTCATACTGTTCCTGGGGTTCTCAAGGCAATTATACTGAAGCAGTTTGCCATTCCCTTCTCCAGTGGACCACATTCTTTCAGACCTCTCCACCATGACCTGTCTGTCTTGGGTGGCCCCACACGGCATGGCTTAGTTTCACTGAGTTAGACAGGGCTGTGGTCCATGTGATCAGATCAACTAGTTTTCTGTGATTATGATTTCAGTGTGTCTCCCTTTGATGCCCCCTTGCAATACCTACTGTCTTATTTGGGTTTCTCTTACCTTGGTCGTAGGATATCTCTTCACAGCTGCTCCAGCAAAGCGCAGCCGCTGTACCTTAGCTTGGACGTGGGGTAGCTCCTCTCGGCCACGCTTCTGTGCGTGGTCGGTTGCGGGAGAGCTGGCGTCTCTCCCGTCTGCGCCGCCGGAGCCGGCGTCACTCGCATCTGCGCCACCGGAGCCAAAGATGGAGAAGCTCTATACAAATAGCAAAAACAAGACCAGAAGCTGACTGTGGCTCAGATCATGAACTCCTAATTGCCAAATTCAGACTGAAATTGAAGAAAGTAGGGAAAACCACTAGACCATTCAGATATGACCTAAATCAAATACCTTATGATTATACAGTGGAAGTGAGAAATAGATTTAAGGGACTAGATCTGATAGATGGAGTGCCTGATGAAATATGGACAGAGGTTTGTGAAATTGTACAGGAGACAGGGACCAAGACCATCCCCATGGAAAAGAAATGCAAAAAAGCAAAATGGCTGTCTGAGGAGGCCTTACAAATAGCTGTGAAAAGAAGAGAAGCGAAAAGCAAAGGAGAAAAGGAAAGATATAAGCATCTGAATGCAGAGTTCCAAAGAATAGCAAGGAGAGATAAGAAAGCCTTCCTCAGGGATCAATACAAAGAAATAGAGGAAAACAACAGAATAGGAAAAACAAGAGATCTCTTCAAGAAAATTAGAGATTCCAAGGGAACATTTCATGCAAAGATAGGCTCGATAAAGGACAGAAATGGTATGGACCTACCAGAAGCAGAAGATATTAAGAAGAGGTGGCAAAAATACACAGAAGAACTGTACAAAAAAGATCTTCACGACCAAGATAACCATGATGACGTGACCACTCACCTGGAGTCAGACAACTTGGAATGTGAAGTCAAGTGGGCCTTAGGGAGCATCACTACGAACAAAGCTAGTGGAGGTGATGGAATTCCAATTGAGCTATTTCAAATCCTGAAAGATGATGCTGTGAAAGTGCTGCACTCAATATGCCAGCAAATTTGGAAAACTCAGCAGTGGCCACAGGACTGGAAGAGGTCAGTCTCCATTCCAATCCCAAAGAAAGGCAAGGCCAAAGAATGCTCAAACTACCGCACAATTGCACTAATCTCACACACTAGTAAAGTCATGCTCAAAATTCTCCAAGTCAGGCTTCAGCAATATGTGAACCATGAACTTCCAGATGTTCAAGCAGGTTTCAGAAAAGGCAGAGGAACCAGAGATCAAATTGCTAAAATCCGCTGAATCATGGAGAAAGCAAGAGAGTTCCAGAAAAACATCTCTTTCTGCTTAATTGACTACGCCAAAGCTTTTGACTGTGTGGATCACAATAAACTGTGGAAAATTCTGAAAGAGATGGGAATCCCAGACCACCTGACCTGCCTCTTGAGAAACCTGTATGCAGGTCAGGAAGCAACAGTCAGAACTGGACATGGAACAACGGACTGGTTCCAAATAGGAAAAGGAGTGCGTCAAGGTCGTATATTGTCACCGTGCTTATTTAACTTCTATGCAGAGTACATCATGAGGAACGCTGGGCTGGCAGAAGCACAAGGTGGAATCAAGATTGCTGGGAGAAATATCAATAACCTCAGATATGCAGATGACACCATCCTTATGACAGAAAGTGAAGAGGAACTCAAAAGCCTCTTGATGAAAGTGAAAGAGGAGAGTGAAAAGGTTGGCTTGAAGCTCAACATTCAGAAAACAAAGATCATGGCATCTGGTCCCATCACTTCATGGGATATAGATGGAGAAACAGTGGAAACAGTGTCAGACTTTATTTGTTTGGGCTCCAAAATCACTGCAGATGCTGATTGCAGCCATGAAATTAAATGACGCTTACTTCTTGGAAGGAAAGTTATGACCAACCTAGATAGAATATTAAAAAGTAGAGACATTACTTTGCCAACCAAGGTCCGTCTAGTCAAGGCTGTGGTTTTCCCCATGGTCATGTATGGATGTGAGAGTTGGACTGTGAAGAAAGCTGATCCCTGAAGAATTGATGCTTTTGAACTGTGGTGCTGGAGAAGACTCTTGAGAGTCCCTTGGACTGCAAGGAGATCCAACCAGTCCATTCTGGAGGAGATCAATCCTGGGTGTTCATTGGAAGGACTGATGCTAAAGCTGAAACTCCAATACTTTGGCCATCTCATGCGACGAGTTGACTCACTGGAAAAGTCTCTGGTGCTGCGAGAGATTGGGGGTGGGAGGAGATGGGACGACAGAGAAGGAGATGGATGGATGACATCAAGTCGATGGACATGAGTTTGAGTGAACTCTGGGTGTTGGTGATGGACAGGGAGGCCTGGTGTGCTGTGATTCATGGGGTCGCAAAGAGTCGGACACGACTGAGCGAATGAACTGAACTGAACAGAAGGATACCACTCACAGATTTCTTTCTTGTTTTTAGGCGGAAAGGACGGGGGACTGTCAGAGTAACTTTCTGGTTTTGCCATTTTCTGAAACTCCTTTAGCTAATATGCAGTATTCTATATGCCAATGTGCTGTGTTGTGGGGGTAGTGTGTCCTGAAATCCATTAATAGTCAAGATCCTTTACAATCCCATTAGCACAAGCATCCCACTAGTCACACCCTGCCAGTTGCCCTCTTGACCTGTCACCAAACCCTGGAAACCACAATATGTTTTCCATCCTTATAATGTTTTCATTTCCAGAATGTTTTATAAATAGAATCATATAGTACATGAACTTTTGATAGTAACTTGTTTTTTCACTCAGCATAATTCTCTGGAGTGTCATTCATGTAGCTGTGCCTATCACTACCTTGTTCCTTTTTATTGTTGAGTAATTTTCCAGGGTATGAGTGTGCTTAATGACTCACCTGTTGAAGGACATTTAGGTTTTTTCTTACAGCTGGGGGCCAGTATAAATAACATTGCTATAACCATGTATGTATGTGTTTTTATATGAGCATATGTTTTTTTACTATTTTGGGATAAATGTCTAAGACTATGATTGTTGGGGCATCACCTAAGTGCTACAAAACTCTTTTTGGCAGTGGTTGTACATATCCACCAGCAATATGTGAATGATTTAGTATCTTTCGATTATCACCAACATTTGATATTATCACTGTTTTTTATTATTTTAGCCTTGGTGGTAAATGTGTGTGAAAGAGTTAGTCGATCAGTTGTGTGCAGTGCTTTGCAACCGCACAGAATGTAGCCCATCAGAATCCTTTGTCCATGGAGCTCTCCTGGCAAGGATACTGGAGTGAGTAGCCATTTCCTTCTTCAGGGGATATTCCCAACCCAGGGATCAAACCTGGATCTCCTGCATTGCAGGTGGATTCTTTACCATCTGAGCCACAAGGGAAGCCCTCCAGTAGATGTGTATGGATGTCTAATAATTGTGGCTTTAAATTTGCATTTACCTACTGACTCATTTGAAAAGAACCTGATGCTGGGAAAGATTGAAGACAGGAGGAGAAGGGGATGACAGAGGATGATATGGTTGGATGGCATCACCGACTCAATGGACATGAGTTTGAGTAAACTCCAGGAGTTAGTGATGGACAGGGAGGCCTGGTGTGCTGCAGTCCATGGGGCCGCAAAGGGTCGGACAGACTGAACAACTGAACTGAACTGAACAGTTAATGATATTGAATATCTATTCATGAGATTATTTATCATTTTTTGATAGTCTTTTCAGTTAGATGTCTATTAATGTCTTTTGTCTCTTTTTTAATTGGATTGCTTGCTCTATATTTGTTAGGTTTTACATTTCAATGTAAACATCGTTCAAGGGCTTTTAATATATATGTAGAGAGATACAAGGTCTTTCTTGGATATGCAAATATTTTCTCCAGGTCTGTAAACTGTCTTACCCCCTTAAAGGAAATTTTACAGAGTAAAATTATTCATAATAAAACCAAACTTTGATGAGATGAAATTTATCAGTTTTTCTTTTCAAGATCACTTTTTTGGTGACAAGTCTAAGAACTCCTTGCCTAGCCTAAGGTCTCAAAACTTTTCTCCCAATTTCTTTTCTAAAACTTATATCAGTTCAGTTCAGTCCCTCAGTCACGTCCGACTCTTTGTGACCCCATTGACTGTGGCATGCCAGGCCTCCCTGTCCATCATCAACACCTGGAGCTTGCTCAAACTCATGTCCATCGAGTCGGTGATGCCATCCAACCATCCCATCCTCTGTCATCCCCTTCTCCTCCTGCCTTCAATCTTTCCCAGGGTCAGGGTCTTTTCCAATAAGTCAGTTATTTGCATCGGGTGCCCAAAGTATTGGAGCTTCAGCTTTAGCATCAGTCCCTCCAAAGAACACCCAGGGTTGATCTCCTCCAGAACGGACTGGTTGGATCTCCTTGCAGTCTAAGGGACTCTCAAGAGTCTTCTCCAACACCACAGTTCAAAAGCATCAATTCTTCGGTGATCAGCTTTCTTTACAGTCCAACTCTCACATCCATACATGACCACTGGAAAAACCATAGCCTTGACTAGATGGATATTTGTCAGTGAAGTAATGTTTCTGTATTTTAATATGTAGTCTAGGTTGGTCATAGCTTTTCTTCAAAGGAGCAAGTGTCTTTTAATTTCATGGCTGCAGTCACCATCTGCAGTGATTCTGGAGCCCAAGAAAAGAAAGTGTTTCACTGTTTCTATTGTTTTCTCATCTATTTGCCATGAAGTATTGGGACCAGTGCCATGATCTTTGTTTTTTGAATGTTGAAGTTTTAAGCCAAATTTTTCACTCTCCTCTTTCACGTTCATCAAGAGGCTCTTTAGTTCTTCTTCGAATTCTGCCTTAATGGTAGTGTCATCTGCATATCTGAAGTTATTGATATTTCTCCCGGCAATCTTGATTCCAGCTTGTGCTTCATCCAGCCCAGCATTTTGCATGATGCATTCTGCTATAAGTTAAATAAGCAGGGTGAAAATACACAGCCTTGATTTACTCCTTTCCCAATTTGGAATCACTCTGTTGTTCTATGTCTGGTTCTAACTGTTGCTTCCTGATCTGCATACAGATTTCTCAGAGGCAGGTCAGGTGGTCTGGTATTCCCAACTCTTGAAGAATTTTCCACAGTTTGTTGTGATCCACACAGTCAAAGGCTATGGCATAGTCAATAAAGCAGAAATAGATATTTTTCTAGAACTTTCTTGTTTTATTTGATGATCTAACGGATTTTGGCAATTTGATCTCTTGTTCCTCTGCATTTTCTAAATCCAACTTGAACATCAGGAAGTTCATGATTCATGTACCTTTGAAGCCTGGCTTGGAGAATTTTGAGAATTACTTTGCTAGCGTGTGAGAAGCCTTAAAGGCTGCTGAAAATGTGACAAGCTGACTTTCTGAAGAAATCCTGATGGGCTATGTCAAGCTGTGTAAGAAGATTGAAGATTGCATTGTAGTCAAGAACGTACAATGAAATCACTGCATGTAGCAATGTGGAAACATTGTTCTTTTTAAAAGAATTATAAAACCATAGCTTTATAAATCAGTGGAAAGTGGCTTACAGAGAAAACTATCAGTTGTGTTTACATCACATCTTTTTTTTTTTTCTTTAACCACTCTAATGCTTTGGCATTGCTGTGTTCATATTTATGTATTCCTAATTTATAGCTCTGATAGCTTTAATTTTCTAAGCAGTCTGTCTATCAGATGTGCACATCTGCTGTGCCTGGGTTAACTATAGTGGAACCCATCAGCAGTGATGTTGTAGTTAAGACTTGTTGACATTTCCATTATAAACTTAAATTTTGAATTGTTTATGCAAAATAACTGTGGATTTATGTTGTATTAGGCTGAAAGTTGACAGAATTTCCGCTACCATGTGTGGATTTTTGATTTAGATTCATTATGCATATCAGAATCTTGTTTTTTATAAGAACATGGAAAACGTGTTGTTAATCTGCTCTTTAACAAAGAATATTTCTTTTTTAAACATGAAGTTTGAGTGGCAGTTAATAGTGTGACCCAGATCATATTAATATTGATTGAAATGTAAAACTTTCAGAAAACTTAGATTTTAAAGGTAATGACAGTGCTTAGGTAGGCTGCGGTCCCTGGGGTTGCGAGGGGTCAGACATGACTGAGCAACTTCACTTTCCCTTTTCACTTTTGTGCATTGGAGAAGGAAATGGCAACCCACTCCAGTGTTCTTGCCTGGAGAACCCCAGGGACAGGGGAGCCTGGTGGGCTGCCGTCTATGGGGTCGCACAGAGTCGGACACGACTGAAGTGACTTAGCAGCGTGTGAGATGAGTGAAATTGTACTGTAGTTTGAGCATTCTTAGGCACTGATATTTTCCAGTCCTGTGGCCACTGCTGAGTTTTCCAGATTTGCTGGCATATTGAGTGCAGCACTTTCACAGCATCATCTTTTAGGATTTGAGATAGCTCAACTGGAATTCCATCACCCCCACTAGCTTTGTTCAGTGATGCTTCCTAAGGCCCCCTTGACTTTGCATTCCAGGATGTCTGGCTCTAGGTGAGTGACCACACCATCGTGATTATCTGGGTCATGAAGATCTGTTTCGAATAGTTCTTCTGTGTATTCTTGCCACCTCTTCTTAATACCTTCTGCTTCTCTTAAGTCCATACCATTTCTGTCCTTTATTGTGCCCATCTTTGCATGAAATGGTGTCTCTAATGATCTTGAAGAGATCTCTAGTCTTTCCCATTCTATTGTTTTCCTCTATTTCTTTGCACTGATCACTGAAGAAGGCTTTCTTATCTCTCCTTACTATTCTTTGGAACTTCATTCAAATGGGTATATCTTTCCTTTTCCCCTTTGCTTTTCACTTTTCTTCTTTTCACAGCTGTTTGTAAAGCATCCTCAGACAACCGTTTTGCCTTTTTCCATTACTTTTTCTTGGGGATGGTTTTGATCACTGCCTCCTGTACAATGTCACAAACCTCCGTCCATAGGTCATCAGGCACTCTGTCATATCTAATCCCTTGAATCTATTTCTCACTTCCACTATATAATCATAAGGGATTTGATTTAGGTCATACCTGAATGGTCTAGTGGTTTTCCCTACTTTCCTCAATTTGTCTGAATTTGGCAATACCGAGTTCATAATTTGAGCCACAGTCAACTCCCAGGCTTGTTTTTGCTGACTGTATAGAGCTTCTCCATCTTTGGCTGCAAAGAATATAATCAATCTGATTTTGGTGTTGGTCATCTGGTGATGTCCATGTGTAGAACCTTCTCTTATGTTTTTGGAAGAGGGTGTTTGCTATGACCAGTGCATTCTCTTGGCAAAACTCTATTAGCCTTTGTCCTGCTTCATTCTGTACTACAAGGCCAAATTTGCCTGTTACTCCAGGTAGCTCTTGACTTCCTACTTTTGCATTCCAGTCCCCTGTAATGAAAAGAACATCTTTTTGGGGTATTAATTCTGGAAGGTCTTGTAGGTCTTCATCAGTTCAGTTCAGTTCAGTCGTTCAGTCGTGTCTGACTCTTTGTGACCCCATGAATCACAGCACGCCAGGCCTCCCTGTCCATCACCAACTCCTGGAGTTCACTCAAACTCATGTCCATCGAGTCGGTGATGCCATCCAGCCATCTCATTCTCTGTCGTCCCCGTCTCCTCCCACCCCCAATCCTTACCAGCATCAGACTCTTTTCCAGTGAGTAAACTCATCGCACGAGGTGGCCAAAGTATTGGAGTTTCAGCTTTAGCATCAGTCCTTCCAATGAACACCCAGGGTTGATCTCCTTTAGAATGGACTGGTCTTCATAGAACCATTTAATTTCAGCTTCTTCAGTGTTACTGGTTGGGGCATAGACCTGGATAACCATGATATTGAATGGTTTGCCTTGGAAATGAACAGAGATCGTTCTGTTGATTTTGAGATTGCATCCAAGTACTGCATTTTGGACTCTTTTGTTGACTATGATGGCTACTACATTTCTTCTAAGGGATTTCTGCCCACAGTAGTAGATATAATGGTGATCTGAGTCAAATTCACCCATTCCAGTCCATTTTAGTTCACTGATTCCTAGAATGTTGATGTTCACTCTTGCCATCCCCTGTGTGACCACTGCCAACTTGCCTTGATTCATGGTTCTAACATTCCAAGTTCTTATACACTATTGCTCTTTACAGCATTGGACTTTACTTCCATTACCCGTCACATCCACAACTGGGTCTTGTTTTTGCTGTGGCTCTGTCTCTTCATTCTTTTTGGAATTTTTTCTCCACTGATCTCCAGTAGCATATTGGGCCCCAACTTACCTGGGGAGTTCATCTTTCAGTGTCCTATCTTTTTTCCTTTTCATACTGTTCATGGGGTTCTCAAGGCAAGAATACTGAAGTGGTTTGCCATTCCCTTCTGCAGTGGACCACGTTTTGTCAGAACTCTCCACTATGACCAGTCCGTCTTGGGTGGCCCTACACGGCATGACTCGTAGTTTCATTGAGTTAGACAGGCTGTGGTCAATATGATCAGATTGGTTAGTTTTCTGTGATTGTGTTTTCATTATGTCTGCCTTCTGATGTAGAAGGATAAGTGGCTTATGGAAGTTTCCTGATGGGAAAGACTGACTGAAGGGGAAACTGGGTCTTGTTCTGATGGTCAGGGCCATGCTCAGTAAATCTTTAATCCAATTTTCTGTGGATGGGCAGGGATGTGTTCCTTCCCTTTATTTGACCTGCCCAAATTATGGTGGAGGTAATGAAGATAGTGGCGACCATCTTCAGAAGTCACACACTTCTATAGTCAGTGCCCCCAACCCTTCAGCAGACCACCACCTCTGCCGGAGATTCCTGGACACTCACGGGCAAGTCTGGGTCAGTCTCTTGTTGGGTCACTCCTCCTTTCTCCTGGGTCCTGTGTGCACAACGTTCTGTTTGTGCCTTCCAAGAGTATTTTTCCTCAGTCCTTTGTAAATTCAGGCAGCTCTTTGGTGGGGTTAAGGGCGACTTCCTCCAAGAGAGCTTATGCCATACCCATATCTATGGCACCCAGAATCCCTACCCCTGCAGCAGTCCACTGCTGACCCGTACCTCCTCAGGAGACACTCAAACACCGTTCTGTCTCAGTCTCTTTGGGGTCTCTGAGTCCTGGTGCACACAAGGTATGTTTGAGCCCTCTGAGCATCACTGGTGGGTATGGGGTTTGCTTATACACACACACACATACACACACACATATGGCTTCCCTGATAGCTCAGTTGGTAAAGAATCTGCCTGCAATGCAGGAGACCGCAGTTCAATTCCTATGTTAGGAAGTTCCACTAGAGAAGGGATTTGCTACCCAATCCAGTATTTTTGGGCTTTCCTTGCGGCTCAGCTGGTAAAGAACCTGCTGGCAATGTGGGAGACCCGGGTTCAGTCTCTGGGTTGGGAAGAGCCCCTGGAGAAGGGAAAGGCTACTCGCTCCAGTATTCTGGCCTGGAGAATTCCATGGACTGTATAGTCCATGGGGTCGCAAAGAGTTGGACATGACTGAGTGATTTTCACTTTCATATATATATATATATATATATACACACATATATACATATATATAAGCATATATATTTCTCTAAATCCACTGTCTACAATTCTAAAATCCAAGAAGCTCTGAAAACCAAGAATAATTATGTTTATAATATATTTGGTGACAAATAGCACCCTTGAACTGTTATGAGCTATTTACAGTCTTTTTCCTAGACTGTAAATTAGAATTTACAGTAATTTCCTAGAAATTAAAATTAATGAATTTAACTGTGAAATTGTGGCAAACCAGGAGTATTGGAGTATTACAAATATACAGTAAAAATCCCACACTTTCTTTCTAAAATTAGTTGTTCCCAAAGATTTTTGCTAAGGAAATGTAAACCTGTATTATTAAATTCAGGTGGAATAGGTGCTGCAATGAAAAAGAGAATAATGAAGGATGAGGGTTCTTGTTCAGTCACTAAGTCATGGTGACTGTAGCACACCAAGCTCCTCTGTTCTCCACAATCTCCAGGAGTTTCCTCAAATTGATGTCCGTTGAATCAGTGATGTTATCTAACCGTCTCAAACTCTGCCATCCCCTTCTCCTTTTGCTTTTAATCTTTCCCAACATCAGGGTCTTTTCCAATGAGTCGGCTCTTCCCATCAGGTGGCCAAAGTATTGGAATATCAGCTTCAGCATCAGTCCTCCTGTTACTGAGTCCAAGCTTGCTCTGCCTGTCTCACACTGGGCCAATGATTTCGAGACGAGGTGTTGGGACAAGGAAGGGACTTTATTTGGAAGCCAGCTGACCAAGAAAATGAAAGGCTAGTGTCTCAAAATCACCATCTATTTGGGGCCTGGATGCCAGGCTCTTTTATATCAGAGATGGGGGAGATGAGGAAACAAAGGAAAAAGACTACTCAACCTTTGCAAATATCATCTAGAATGGCAAGCCTCAGGCAGGGAGATTTATTAGTTCCACTTCCCTACAGTACTTCACAGGTAGGCAAGCACATGTTACCTCCCTGAGGCAGGCTATTATGTAAGCATACAATGACAAAAGCAGCAAGGTGAGGGTGAAAGTCACAGAAGCAGTTCCACCATGAATTCAAAATTAACCCGCCTTGGATACACTTCCAGTGAATATTCAGAATTGATTTCATTTAGGAATGACTGGTTTGATCTCCTGGGAGTCCAAGGGACTCTCACAAGTCTTCTCCAACACAACAATTCAAAAGCATCAATTCTTCAGGACTCAGCCATTTTTAAGAAGCAACTCTCACATCTTTAAATGAATACTAGAAAAATCACAGTTTTGACTATACAGACATTAGTCAGCAGTGATGTATCTACTTTATAATACGTTGTATAGCTTTCTTTCCACGGTGGAAGTGTCTGTTAATTTAATGGCTGCAGTCACTGTTTCCAGTGATTTTGGAGACCAAGAAAATCTGTCACTGCTTCTACTTTTCCCCCTTCTATTTGCCATGAAGTGGTGGGAAAATGAAGTGAAAGTGAAAGTTGCTCCGTCATGTCTGACTCTTTGTAACCCCATGGACTATACAGTCCATGGAATTCTCCAGGCCAGAATACTGGAGTGGGTAGCCTTTCCCTTCTCCAGGGGATCTTCCAAACCCAGGTCTCCCACATTTCAGGCAGATTTTTTACCAGCTGAGCCACTGTGGAAGCCCAAGAACACTGGAGTGAGTAGCCTATCCCTTCTTCAGAGGATCTTCCCAACCCAGGAATCAAACTGAAGTCTCCTGCATTGCAGGCAGATTCTTTACCAACTGAGCTATCAGGGAAGCCCATGAAGTGCTGGGGTTGAATGCAATGGTCTGCATTCCTCCTCATTAAGGAGGCTGTCCCACACTCTTTCTCTTCAGGTGGGCAGAAGCATAAATGGTGTTCAATTGTGGATGTGTCTGGTGGTGAAAGGAAAATCAGATGCTGTAAAGAACAATTTTGAATAGGAACCTGGAATGTTAGGTCCATGAATCAAGGTAAACTGGACGTGGTAAAGCAGGAGATGGCAAGAGTGAACATCGACATCTTAGGAAAATGGATGGAAAAGGATTAATTTAATTCAGATGACCCTTGTATCTACTATTCTGGGCAAGAATTCCTTTGAAGAAATGGAATAGCTCTCACAGTCAACAAAAGAGTCTAAAATACAGTACTTGTGTGCAATCTTGAAAACAACAGAATAACCTCGGTTTGTTTCCAAGGCAAACCATTCAACATCACATTAACCTAAGTCTATGGCTAACTAACGGAGAAGGCAATGGCAAGCCACTCCAGTACTCTTGCCTGGAAAATCCCATGGATGGAGGAGCCTGGTGGGTTGCAGTCCATGGGGTCGCTAGGGGTCGGACACGACTGAGCGACTTCACTTTCACTTTTCACTTTCACACATTGGAGAAGGAAATGGCAACCCACTCCAGTGTTCTTGCCTGGAGAATCCCAGGGACAGGGGAGCCTGGTGGGCTTCCGTCTATGGGGTCACACAGAGTCGGACACGACTGAAATGACTTAGCAGCAGCAGCATGGCTAACTAACGGAGAAGGCAATGGCAAGCCACTCCAGTACTCTTGCCTAGAAAATCCCGTGGATGGAGGAGCCTGGTGGGCTGCAGTCCGTGGGGTCACTAAGGGTCAGACACGACTGAGCGAATTCACTTTCACTTTTCACTTTCACACACTGGAGAAGGAAATGGCAACCCACTCCAGTGTTCTTGCATGGAGAATCCCAGGGACAGGGGAGCCTGGTGGGCTTCCGTCTATGGGGTCACACGGAGTCAGACACGACTGAAGTGACTTAGCAGCAGCATCAGCAGCAGCAGCATGGCTAACTAATGATACAAAAATAGCAGAAGTTGACTGGTTCTGTAAAGACCTAAAAGACCTTCTAGAACTAACATCCAAAAAAGATGTCATTTTCATCATAGGGGATTGGAATGAAAAAGTAGGAAGTCAAGAGATACCAGATTAACAGGCAAGTTTGGCCTCAGAGTACAAACTGAAGCAGTGCAAAGGCTAACAGAGTTTAGCCAAGAGAACATACTGGTCATAACACTCTTTTCCAATACCGCAAAAGATGACCATATATGGACAACACCAAATGGTCAATACTGAAATCAGATTTATTATATTCTTTTCAGTCAAAGATGGTGAAGCTCTATACATTCAGCAAAAATAAGACCTGGAGCTGTCTGGCTCAGGTCATGACCTGCTTATTGAAAATTCAGGCTTAAGTTGAAAAAGGAGGGAAAATCACTAGGCCATTCAGGTATTAATCAAGTCAAATCCCTTATGATTATTCAGTGAAGGTGACTAAAAGATTCAAGGGTTTAGGTCTCATAGAGAGAATGTCTGAAGAACTGTGGGCAGAGGTTTGACCATTATACAGGAAGCAGTGACCAAAATCATCCCAATGAAAGAAGCAAAATGGTTGCCTGAGGAGGCTTTGCAAATAGCTTAGGAAAGAGAAGGGAAAAGCAAGGGAAAAAAGGAAAGATACACCTAACATTGCGAATTTCTGGAGAATAGCAAGGAAAGAAAAGAAGGTCTTCTTAAAGAAATAATGCACCGAAGAAGAGGACAACAATGTAATGGGAAAGACTAGAGTTTTCTTCAGGAAAATTGGAGATATCAAGGGAATATTTCACACAAGGATGGGCAAAATAAAGGGCAGAAACAGTATGGACCTAACAGAAGCAGAAGAGGTGGCAAGAATACACACAATAACTATACAAAACAGTCTCAATGACCTAGATAATCATGATAATGTGGTCAATCACCTTAAGCCAGACATCCTAGAGAGTGATGTTTAGTGGGCCTTAGGAAGCATTCCGTTCCGTTCCGTTCCGTTCCGTCTCTCAGTCGTGTCCGACTCTTTGCGACCCCATGGACTGAGCCTACCAAGCTTCTCTGTCCATGGGATTCTCCAGGCAAGAATACTGGAGTGGGTTACCGTTTCCTTCTCCAGGGGATCTTCCCGACCCAGGGATCGAACCCGGGTCTCCCGCATTGGAGGCAGACGCTTTAACCTCTGAGCCACCAGGGAAGCCCTACTACAAACAAAACTTGTGGAGGGAATTCAATTCCAGCTGAACTATTAAAAATCCTAAAAGGTGGTGCTGTTAAATTGCTGCACTCAATATATTAGCAAAGTTGGAAAACTCAGCAGTGGCCACAGGACTGGAAAAGATTAGTTTTCATTCCAGTTCCAAAGAAGGTAAATGACAAAGATTGCTTAAACTACTGTACAATTGTACTCATTCCACATGGTAGTAAGGATACTCAAAATCCTTCAAGCTACTGGAGAATGAGATGACAGAGGAGTAGGTGGATGTGAAGTACATCTCTCTCCACAGATACATCAGGAATACACCTTCAGACACAGAAGTGCAGGCAGATCACCAGCTGAGAGCAGACAGGAGGAACTGACCAGTGGAAAACAATATATAGAACCAAGCAAAATTTGGTAGGATGAAGAAAACGGGGGGTGGGGGGGAACAGGAGTGTAAGTAGGACTAGACTTGCTCTTGGCGGGTGGGGGAACTGAAGCTGGTGTCTGATCCCCACATTGGGTCAATTGTCTGAGTCAGAGGAGAAACATTTAAGGCTGAGCGTGAAACAGCTGACTGTGGCAGCCTGAATGGAATGAGAGTCAGACAGTCCTTGCCACTGCCATACATACCCTGGACAGGGATATAGGTCCCCTAGAAGGTGCAGTAGCTGGAGTTTAGGGATTGCGGAGCAATCCCAGGGCAAGGGTTACTGTTGACTGCAGAGACAGATCGATGGGATGTGAGGGAGGAGATTGTGCTGGGAAATGTCTGTGGAGGAAAGCCAGGCAGCCATGGAAGCAAGGCGATATGGCTGAGTCATGAATAGCGGGTGGAGCCATCACCATAGCCTCTCTCTCCCCACATGTCAGCATCTGCAGCTGAACAACAGAGAGGCTGGCCCATCAAACGCCTGATGCAGTGAACTACAGAGTAGGACCCCACCCAGGGTGCTCTTTTAAGTGCCTGTTGTGCCCATCTACAGAGTAGGACCCCAGTCAGGGGGTGTCCCTATATGTGCCTGATGCACTGAACAATAGAGAAGGACCCCAGGCAAGGGGGCCCACTAAGTGCCTCAACGGGCAGAGCTAGGGAGAAAAACCGGCCAAAGAGGTCTTCTGGTAGCCAACGACAAGAGGATCGAAAAAAGACTCTGATAGGGCCATAACTCCTGAGGTGGAGGCAGACCATGTCCCTACACACTTGGTGCTGCCAGGTCCCCACAAGCCAAGCAGGTGTACCATGTTCACACTCAACCGTCTCTGGGGCAGAGTTGCCTCAGGCAAAAAACTTCTTGCATCTATGCACACAAGGTCACTTTGGTCGTTTCCAACTCTTTGCAACACTGTCAATAGTGGCCTGCCAGACTTCTCTGTCAGGGGGGTTCTCCAAGAAAGAATACTGGAGCATATTAGCCAATATTGGTCGTCACACCCTTCTAGAGCACTGTATTTCCTGCTGCACTAGCTGCCAACTCCCCTGAATACCTTGTGCTGCCAGAACCCCTGCAACCCAAGAACTTGCACCACCTCCACACATGGCCTTCACTGGGGCAGACCCAAGTCCTCCAGGGCAGCCTCAGGAGCAAACCCCAGTGGACGACCCACATGCAGAGGTGGAAATAAAACCACAATTGAAACGCAGGGGCAGTGTGGCTAAGGAAGAAGATCCACAATCTTCCCACCCGTTGTACAGACTGCAGATTAAATCCACATGACTAACTAGGCAGATTCTGTGTCTATGGAATATGTAAAATGACACTGAGAGCTCCCAAAAAAGAATACACACTAGTTCTGATAGTACATTTCCCTCAACTCAGCTATTAAGGTCTTCCTTCATAGCTCAGTTGGTAAAGAATCCGCCTGCAATGCAGGAGACCCTGGTTCAATTCCTGGGTTGGAAAGATCCCTGGAGAAGGGATAGGCTACCCAATCCAATATTCCTGGGCTTCCCTTGTGGCTTAGCTGGTAAAAAGTCCGCCTGCAATGCGAGAGACCTAGGTTTGATCCCTGGGTTTGGAAGATCCCCTGGAGAAAGGAAAGGCTACTTTTCCCACTCCAGTATTCTGGTCTGGAGAATTCCATGGACTGTATACTCCATGGGGTCACAAGGAGTTAGACACGACTGAGCAAACTTCACTTTCATTCCCTGATAGCTGTATTCATTGGAGGCAATAACACACAGGAGTAGGACCAGATTAGAATCTGAGTTGCTCCACAGCAGGTCCAGAGACCAGCACAGTGCTGGAGGACATTTCAGGGGTGAGGTGGATTATGACTCCCAGCAAGGGAAAAGACTGACAGCAGTGACTCAAGAAAATATATATTATTCTTATGTTTTGACTTGTTCTGTAGATTATTTTGGATGTTTTTTTACCATTTTTGCCTTTTTATCACCCTCTGTTGTAGTTGTCAATTTTATTGGCACTATGAAATCTAATTAAGTTTTTGAGCTTTTCTTTATTCTCAGTCACATTTTTTATTGCTCTTATAAACCTTTGCCTCTATGTTGGGCTTTTGCAGTTCCTTGGAGTTTACCTTTTTTTTTCTCCTTTCCTGTTCCTTTTAAAATGTTTTTCTTTATTTTCACTTTTTAAAATTTTTAATTTTTTAAACCTATTATTAATTTTTCTACATTTATTCTTTTTTTTTTTTTTTTTTAGTGAAACAAGCGTTTATTAGGAGGAAAAAGCGTACCTGTGGATAGACTCACAGGGGTGGGCTCAGAGAAAGAGACTTGCCGCACCCTCGCGATAGTTTGAATCACATATATGGGTATTCCTTCCAGTTTCCTCTGGCCAATCATCTTGCTTTGCCTGGTTCTGAGCCTGTATTTGGTCTATCCCTGGTGGTTCAGACAATAAGGAATCTGCCCGCAATGCAGAAGACCCGGGTTTGATCCCTGGTTCGGGAAAATCTCCTGGAGAAGGGAATAGCAACCCATTCCAGTATTCTTGCCTGGAGAATTCCAAGGACAGAGGAGCCTGAGGGACTACAGTCCATGGGGTCGCAAAGAGTCAGACACGACTGAGTGACTAACACATGAAGGCTCCTCCCATGTGTGCATGGTCATCTCTTGGCCAAGATGGATTCTAGGAAAGAGGCCTATGAGTAAGTTGACATCACCTACTATGGGGTGACACCTCCTCCCTTTTTGATCTTCAAGGAGTCTTTCTGTGCTTGTGTGGTCAGGAAGATCTCCTTGAATGAAGAATATGTGGTCTTTTATCTCTTATCTGGGCAAGGTTGAGCTTTTCCTCTCTCCTGCTATTTTATTTTATTTTTTTTTAAATTTATTTTATTGGAGGCAAATTACCTTACATTAATATATTGGTTGGTTTTGCCTTACATTGACATGAATCCGCCCCGGGTGTACATGTGTTCTCTTTCTTGAACCCCCCCCTCCCACCTCCCTCTTCTCCATATCCTCCCTCCATGTCATCCCCGTGCACCAGCCCCAAGCATCCTGTATCGTGCGTCGAACCTGGACTGGTCACTTATGATAATATACATGCTACAATGCCGTTCTCCCCAATCATCCCACCTTCACCCTCTCCCACAGAGTCCCAAAGACTGTTCTATATGCCTATGTCTCTTTTGCAGTCTCGTATACAGGGTTCAGGTTACCATCTTTCTAAATTCCATATATATGCGTCAGTATACTAGTATACTGTATTGATGTTTTTCTTTCTGGCTTACTTCACTCTGTACAGCCACTATGGAGAACAGTGTGGAGATTCCTCAAAAAACTGAAAATAGAACTGCCATATGATCCAGCAATCGCACTCCTGGGCATACACACCGAGGAAACCAGAATTGAAAGAGACACATGTACTCCAATGTTCATTGCAGCACTGCTTATATTAGCCAGGACATGGAAGTAACCTAGATGTCCATCTGCAGATGAATGGATAAGAAAGCTTTGGTACATATACACAATGGAGTATTTTTCAGCCATCAAAAAGAATGCATTTGAATCAGTTTTAATGAGGTGGATGAAATTGGAGCCAATTATACAGAGTGAAGTAAGCCAGAAAGAAAAACATCAATACAGTATACGAATACATTTATTCTTTTATTTGCTTTTGCTACTGTTCTTTTCCACTTGCAGTTAATCTTTAATATATATAAATCTTCTTCATCTACCTCTATTTAACTTTGCCTATCCTTTCTTTCTTTCTTTCATTTCTTTCTTTCCTCTCAACATATTTCTAAGTTTTGTTTTTATTGCTTTATTCCCCACTTGGCACTTTGTTTTAGTTTTGTTTTCCAGTTGGTGCTTTAATTTTGTTCTTAACTGGTAGATATAAATTTTGGTTTCTTTTGTTTGCTGGGTTGATCTATCATACTTAACTTTTGTTGGAGTGTTTTGATTTTGCTTATGGGTGTATATGTATGTGTGTATATTCAGTCACACTTTTTATTGTTACAAACCTCTGCCTCTGCGTTGGGTTCTGAAGTTCTGTGGAGTTCTCCTTTTTTATTTTTTTCTTCTACTTTTTTCCCCTCTCTTTTTAAATTTTTTAACAAATTATGTGTTTCTACATTTATTTCTTTGTTTCCCTTTCCTACTGTTCTTTTCCCCTTGCAGTTAATCTTTAATGTATATAAATCTTTATCTACCTCTATTTAACTTTGTATATCTATTCTTCTTTCCTTTCTTTTTTTCTTTCCTCTCAACATATTTGTTAGTTTGGTTTTCATTGCTTTATTCCCCACTTGGCACCTTGCTTTAGTTTTGTTTTCCAGTTTCTGCTTTTGCTTTGATCTTAACTAATAGATATAATTTTTGATTTCCTTTGTTTGCCAGGTCAATCTACTGTATGTTATTTTGTTGGACTGTTTTGATTTTGACTACGGGTGTATATGCATATGTGTATATTCCATTATTTTAAGTATTATTTGCCTGATTTTGTAACTACCATTTGCCTGGTATTCATATTTGGTTCCTTGTTTGGGGGTATTTGTTTTAATTTCACTTAATGCCATAACAGACCACTTGTGGAATCTTCGTTCCTGACCAGAGATCAGGGCCTGAGCCTTTGGAGTGGGAGCAATGACTCCAAGACCCTTGACTACCAAAGAACTAACCCTAGGGAGTATCAAATAGTGAGAACTCACACAAAGGAAACTATTTGAATACAAGACCCAGCATCACCCAAACACCAGTTGTACCCTGTGCAGGACAACTCATCTAAACAAAGAAAGTGAAGTGAAGTGAAAAACAAAAACATAAACCAAATCATCAGCAGACAAGATTACCACCTGTCCATTGGATGAAAAAACAAACAAACAAACAAACAAAAAAACCTCACCACAAATCTCACCCGATAGGAAGCTTACACAACCACTGGACCAACCTTAGGAGGGCAGAAAGGGAAAGGAAGAAAGAATTCAAACTTTAAGCCTGGGAAAAGAAGATCTCAAACATAATAAATTAAAACAAACATTATGAAAAGGCAGATAAATACTACACAAAAGAAGGAACAAACTATAATCACATAATTCCAAATAAATGAAGAGGAAACAGGCAAACTTCCTGAAAAAGAATTCAGAATAATGACAGTAAAGATGATCAAAACCCTTCAAAATAGAATGGAGAAAATGCAAGAATCAATTAACAAAGACCCAGAAGAATTAAAGAATAAACATACAGAGACAAAGAACACAATTACTGAAATTAAAAATACTCTAGAAGGAATCAATAGCAGAATATCTGAATCAGTGAGCAGGAAGATAAAATGGTGAAAATGACTTCTGAAAAGCAGAATAAAGTAAAAATGAAAAGAGCTGAGGACAGTCTCAGAGACCTCTGGAACCATATCAAATGCACCAACATTCGAATTATAGGGCTCTCAGAAGAAGAGAAAAAGAAAGGGTATGAGGAAATTTTTGAAGAGATCATAATTGAAAATTATCCCCAAAATGGAAAAGGAAATAGTCAACCAAGTCCAAGAGGCATGAAGAGTCTCATACAAGATAAACCCAAGGAGAAACAGGCCAAGACAAATACTAATCAAATTAACAAGATTAAACATAAAGAATTTTAAAAGCAGCATGGGAGAAGCAACAAGTAACGTAAAAGCGAAATCCCATATGGTTAACAGCTGATCTTTCAGCAGAAACTCTGCAGGCCAGAAGGGAGTGGCAGGATATATTTAAAGTACTGAAAGGGAAAATCTACAACCAAGATTACTATAGCCGGCAAGGATCTCATTCAGAACTGATGGAGAAATAAAAAGCTTTTCAGACAAGCAAAAGTTAAGAGAATTCAGTACCCCCAAACCAGCTTTACAACAAGCATTAAAGGGACTTATATAGTCATGAAATATAAAAGAAAAAAGATCTACAAAATCAACCCCAAACAATTAAGAAAATGGTAATAGGAACATGTATGTCAATAATTACTTTAAATGCAAATGGATTAAATGCTCCAACCAAAAGACACAGACTGGCTGAATAGATACAAAAACCTATATATATAGGTCTATGTATATATGCTGTCTACAAGAAACCTAATTCAGACCCATAGTTCTGGAAATCCGAGATATAGCAAAGAAAGAAGAAAAATAATTAAAAGGAATCCAGATCAGAAAAGATGAAGCAAAGGTCTCACTGTTTGCAGATGACATGATACTGTACATAGAAAACCCTAAAGATAGTATAAAGCAGCGAGCATCGGCTGAGCAGAGCTGGAGCAGCGAGTGGTGGCTGCACAGGCACTGGAGCAGGGAGTAGCAGACAGGATGTACCCCACGTCCAAGGTCATGAGCGGCGGTGGAGAGGAGACACACCATGTTCAAGGTCAGGAGCGGAGGCCATGAGGAGATACCCCACGTCCAAGGTAAGAGAAACCCCACTAAGATAGCAGGCACTGAGAGAGGGCATCAGAGGGCAGACAGACTAAAACCACAATCACAGAAAACTAACCAATCCGGTCAAATCAACCATAGCCTGTCTAACTCAATGAAACTATGAGCTATGCCATGTAGAGCCACCCAAGACAGACATGTCATGGTGAAGAGCTGAGACAAAACATGGTCCACTGCAGAAGGGAATGGCAAACCCCTTCAGTATTCTTGCTTTAAGAACCCCATGAACGGTATGAAAAAGTAAAAATATAGGACACTGAAAGATGAACTACCCAGGTTGGTAGGGGCCCAAAATGCTACTGGAGATCAGTGGAGAAAAAACTCCAGAAGGAATGAAGAGACAGAGCCAAAGCAAAAACAACACCTAGTTGTGGATGTGATTGGTTATGGAAGTAAAGTCTGATGGTGTAAAGAGCAATATTGCATAGGAACTTGCAATGTTAGGTCCATGAATCAAGGCAAATTGGCAGTGGTCAAACAGGAGATGGCAGGAGTGAACGTGTACATTCTAGGAATCAGTGAACTAAGATGGACTGGAATGGGTGAACTTAACTCAGATGACCATTATATCTACTACTGTGGACAGGAATCCCTTAGAAGAAATGGAATAGCCATCATAGTCAACAAAAGAGTCCAAAATGCAGTACTTGGATGCAGTCTCAAAAACAACACAATGATCTCTGTTCATTTACAAGGCAAACCATTCAATATCACAGTAATCCAAGTCTATGCCCCGACCAGTAACGCTGAAGAAGCTGAAGTTGAATGGTTCTATGAAGACCTACAAGACTTTTTAGAATACACACAAAAAAGATGTCCTTTTCTTTATAGGAGACTGGAATGCAAAAGTAGGAAGTCAAGAAACACATGGAGTAACAGGCAAACTTGGCCTTGGAGTATAGAATGAAAATAAAATGCTAATAGAGTTTTGCCAAGAGAATGCACTGGTTATAGCAGACAACATCTTCCACAACATAAGAGAAGACTCTACACATGGACATCACCAGATGGCCAACATCGAAATCAGATTGATTATATTATTTGCAGCCAAAGATGGAGAAGATCTGTACAGTCAGTAAAAACAAGACTGGGGGCTGAGTGTGGCTCAGATCATGTCAAATTAGACTTAAATTGAAGAAAGTAGGGAAAACCAATAGACCATTCAGGTATGACCTAAAGCAAATCCCTTATGATTACATGGTGGAAGTGAGAAATAGATTTAAGGGACTAGATCTGATAGACAGAGTGCCTGATCAACTATGGATAGAGGTTCATGACATTGTACAGGAGACAGGGAGCAAGACCATCCCCAAGAAAGAAAAAGAAATGCAAAACAGCAAAATGGCTGTCTGAGAAGGCCTTACAAACAGTTAAGAAGAGAAGCAAAAAGCAAAGGAGAAAAGGAAAGATATACCCATTTGAATACAGAGTTCCAAAGAATAACACGGAGAGATAAGAAAGCCTTTCTCAGTGATCAGTGTAAAGAAATAGAGGAAAGCAACAGAATGGGAATCTCTTCCAGAAAATTAGAGATACCAAGGGAACACTTCATGCAAAGATGGGCACAATAAAGGACAGAAATGGTATCGGTGTAACAAAAGCAGAAGATATTAAGAAGAAGTGGCAGGAATACACAGAAGAACTGTACCAAAAAGATCTTCATGAGCCAGATAATCATGATGGTGTGATCACTCACCTAGAGCCAGACACCCTGAAATGTGAAGTCAAGTGGGCCTTAGGAAGCATCACTACAAACAAAGCTTGTGGAGGTGATGGAATTCCAGTTGAGATATTTCATATCCTGAAAGGTGATGCTGTGAAAGTGCTTCACTCAATATGCCAGCAAATATGGAAAACTCAGCAGTGGCCACAGGACTGGAATGGGTCAATTTTTATTCCAATCCCAAAGAAAGGCAATGCCAAAGAATGCTCAAACTACCGCACAATTGCACTCATCTCACACAGTAGCAAAGTAATGCTCAAAATTCTCCAAGCCAGACTTCAGCAGTATGTGAACTGTGAACTTCCAGATGTTCAAGCAGGTTTTAGAAAAGGAGAGGAACTAGAGATCAAATTGTCAACATTTGCTGGATCATTGAAAAGGCAAGAGAGTTTCAGAAAAACATCTATTTCTGCTTTATTGACTATGCCAAAGCTTTTGACTGTGTGGATCACAATAAACTGTGGAAAATTCTGAAAGAGATAGGAATACCAGACCACCTGACCTGCCTCTACAGAAATCTGTATGCAGGTCAAGAAGCAACAGTTAGACCTGGACATGGAACAATAGACTGTTTCCAAATAGGAAAAACAGTACGTCAAGGTTGTATATTTTCACCCTGCTTATTTAACTTATATGTGGAGTACATCATGAGAAACGCTGGGCTGGAAGAAGCACAAGCTGGAATCAAGATTGCTGGGAGAAATATCAATAACCTCAGATATGCAGATGACACCACCCTTATGGCAGAAATCGAGAACTAAAGAGCCTCTTTATGAAAGTGAAAGAGGAGAGTGAAAAAGTTGGCTTATAGCTCAACATTCAGAAAACTAAGATCATGGCTTCCGGTCCCATCACTTCATGGGAAATAGATGGGGAAACAGTGAGAGACTTTATGTTTTTGGTCTCCAAAATCACTGCGGACTATGACTGCAGCCATGAAATTAAAAGATGCTTACTCCTTGGAAGGAAAGTTATGACCAACCTAGACAGCATATTAAAAATAGAGACAATACTTTGCCAGCAAACATCTGTCTAGTCAAGGCTATGATTTTTCCAGTAGTCATGTATATATGTGAGAATTGGACTGTAAAAAACGCTGAGCGCCAAAGAATTGATATTTTTGAACTGTGGTGTTGGAGAATCTTGAGAGTCCCTTGGACTGCAAGGAAATCCAACCAGTTCATCCTAAAAGAGATCAGTCCTGGGTGTTTATTGGAAGGACTGATGTTGAAGCTGAAACTCCAATACTTTGGCCACCTGATACAAGGAATTGACTCATTTGAAAAGGCCCTGATACTGGGAAAGATTGAAGACAGCAGGAGAAAGGGAAGACAGAGGATAAGATGGTTGCATGGCTTCACCGACTCAATGGACTTAAGTTTGGGTAAACTCCGAGAGTTGGTGATGGACAGGGAAGCCTGGCGTGCTGCAGTCCATTGGGTTGCAAAGAGTCGGACACGACTGAGAGACTGAACTGTACTGAACTAACCTGAAAGATAGTGTCAGAAAATTACTAGAGCTAATCAGTGAATTAAGCAAAGTTGCGGGATACAAAATCAATACACATAAATCACTTGCATTTCTATATATTAACAATGAAAAATCAGAAAGAGAAATTAAGGAATCAATCCCATTCACCAATGCAACAAAAATAATTAAATATCTAGGAATAAACTTACCTAAGGAGCCAAAAAAAAAAAAAAACACAAAAACTGTACACAGAAAATTATAAGGCAATGATGAAACAAATCAAAGATGACATTAACAGATGGAGAGATATTCCATGTCCCTGGGGAGGAAGAATCAATATTGTGAAAATGACTATACTACCAAATACAATTTACAGATTCAATGTGATCCCTATCAAATTACCAATGGCATTTTTCATAGAATTAGAACAAAAAATTTCACAATTCATATGGAAACACAAAAGATCCCGATTAGCCAAAGCAGTCTTATGGAAAGAAGAGTGGAGTTGGAGGAATCAACCTTACTGACTTCAGATTATATTACAAAGCTGCAGTCATCAAGTAGTATGGTACTTGCACAAAAGCAGAAATATGGAACAAGATAGAAAATCCAGAAATAAACTCATGCACCTATACGTACCTTATTTTGACAAAGAAGGCAAGAATACACAATGGAACAAAGACAATAAATGGTGCTGGGAAAACTGGACTGCTACATGTAAAAAATGAAATTAGAACACTTCCTAATACCATATACAAAGATAAACTCAAAAATGGATTAAAGACCTAAATGTAACCCAGAAACTATAAAACTCTTAGAGGAAAACAGGCAGAACACTCAATGACATAAATCAAAAAAACAAGATCCTCTATGACCCCCCTCCTAGAGTAACAGAAATAAAAACAAAAGTAAACAAGTGGGACCTGATTAAAGTTAAAAGATTTTGCACAGCACATGAAACTATAAGCAAGATGAAAAGACAACCCTCAGGATGGGACAAAATAATAGCAACTGAAACAGCTGACAGAAGATTAATTTCCAAAATATACAAGCAGCTCATACAACTCAATGCCAGAAAAACAAACAACCCAATTAAAAAGTAAGAAAAAGACCTAAACAGACATTTCTCCAAAGAAGGCATACAGATAGCTTCTAACACCTGATGGCTAACTAACACATGACAAGATGCTCAACATCACTCATTATTAGAGAAATGCAAATCAAAACTACAATGAGATATCACCTCATACCAGTCAGAATGGCCATCGTCAAAAAGTCTACAAAAAATAAATGCTGGGGAGGGTGTGGAGAAAAGGAAACCCTCTTGCACTGTTGGTAAGAATGTAAATTGATACAGTCACTAATGAAGATGGTATGGATATTCCTTACAAAACCAGTAATAAAACTGCCATATGACCCAGCAATCCCACTCCTGAGCATATACACTGAGGAAACCAAAATTGAGAAAAACACATGTATCCCATTGTTCACTGAAAAACTATTTACAAGAGCTAGAAAATGGAAGCAACCTAGATGTCCATTGACAGATGAATAAAGAAGTTGTGGCACATATACACAATGCAATATTACCCAGCCATAAAAACGAACACATTTGAGTCAGTTCTGATGAGGTGGATGAACCTAGAACCTATTATGCAGCGTGAAGTGAGTCAGAAAGAGAAAGATAAATATCATATTCTAACGCATCTATACAGAATCTAGAAAAATGGTACTGAAGAATTTATTTACAGGGCAACAGTGGAGAAAGAGATATAGAGAATAGACTACTTATGGACATGGGAGAGGGGAGGAGAGGGTGAGATGTATGGAAAGAGTAACATGGAAACTTACATTAACATATGTAAAATAGATAGCCAATGAGAATTTGCTGTCTGGCTCAGGAAACTCAAACAGGAGCTCTATATCAACCTAGTGTGGTTGAATGGGGAGGGAGATGGGAGGGAGGTTCAAGGGGGAGGGGATATACGTATACCGATGGCTGATTCATGTTGAGGTTTGACAGAAAACAATAAAATTCTATAAAGCAATTATCCTTCAATAAAAAAGATTATAAAAACATTAAAAAAAAAGCTAGTAGAGGTGATGGAATTCCAGCTGAGTTATTTAATATCTTAAAAGATGACGTTGTTAAAGGGCTGCACTCAGTATATCAGCAAATTTAAAAAAATTCAGCAGTGGCCACAGCACTGGAAAATGTCAGTTATCTTTCCAATCCTAAAGAATGGCAGTGCCCAAGAAAGTTCAAACTATCATACGATTGTACTCATTTCACATGCTAGCAAGGTTATGCTCAAAAATCCTTCAAGCTAGTCTTCAACACAATGTGAACTGAGAAATTCCAGATATACATGCTGGGTTTCAAAGAGGCAGAGGAACAAGAGATCAAGTTGCCAACATTGTTGGATCATAGAGAGAGCAGGGAAATTTTAGAAAAACACCTACTTCTCTATCATTGACTACTTAAAGCCTTTGACTGTGTGAATCACAACAAACTGGAAAATTCTTTAAGAGATGGTAATATCAGACCACCTTGCATGTCTCCTGAGAAACATATATGTGATCAAGAAGCAACAGTTAGAACTTGACATGGAACAATGGACTGGTTCAAAATTGGGAGAAGAGTATGTCAAGGCTGTATATTGTCACCCTACTTATATAACTTATATGCAGAGTATGTCATGCTCAATGAATCACAAGTTGGAATCAGGATTGCTGGGAGAAATATCAACAACCTCAGATATGCAGATAATAGAAGAATTAATGAGCCTCTTGGTGAGAGCCAGAGAGGAGAGTGAAAAAGCTGGCTTAAAACTCAACATTAAAGAGACTTAAAAAGACTAAGATCATGGCACCCAGTCCCATCACTTCATGGCAAATAGGAGTGGAAAAAGTGAAAGCAGTGACAGATTTTATTTTCTTGGGCTCCAAAATCACTGCAGATGGTGACTGTAGCCATGAAATTAGAAGATGCTTACTCCATGGAAGAAAACCTATGATAAAACTACATAGCATATTAAGCGGCAGATATATCACTTTGCTGACAAAGGACATACAGTCAAAGCTATGGCTTTCCCAGTAGTCATATGCGGATGGGAGATTTGGACAATAAAGGGAACTGAGTGCTGAAAAATTGATGCTTTAGGACTGTGGTGCTGGAGAAGACTCTTGAGAATCCCCTGGACTACAAGGAGAAAAAAACAGGCACTCCTAAAGGAAATAAACTCTGAATATTCTTTGGAAGGACTGATGCTGAAGCTGAAGCTTCAAAACTTGGCCAACTCATTGGAAAAGATCTGAAATTAGGGAAGATTTATGGCAAAAGGAAAAAGGAGTGACAGAGGATGAGATGGTTAGATAGCATCACTGACTCAACGCACATGAACTTATACAAACTCCATGAGATAGTGAAGGACAGGGGAGTCTGGCCTGCTGCAGTCCATGGAGTCGCAAAGAGTCGGACATGACTTAGCAGCTGAACAACAACAAGGGACAAAATTCAAACACTGCTGTTAGAATGGCATATATAATTGTCATCTAAAATAGTTGATTTCTGCAATATGTCCTGCTTATGAAAGCACACAAAACATAATCTTTATTTCCATTTCTGTTAAGTAATTATTGGAAAGGAGCTATAAATTATCTTTCTTAAAAACAAATAAACCTACACCTCCTTACTTTATGGCGCCCTTCCCATTTTTCTGTTCCTGGTAGTGATTTATAATCTAATTTCCTTTTCCCCCTCTTTTTCTTAGAAACAGTTCTTCATCCCCATCCCTCTTTTGACATCTAATTTTTAGGTTTCAATGACTTTCATTTTACAAAATAGATCAATCGTCAATCTCCTGATCATTTGATCTATCGGAAAGATTTGAAGCTGTGCATCATTCCCCTTCTTGAAACACTTTATTTCATTGACTTCAGGGGATTCCATCTCTCAAGGCTTTCATCTTACCACACTGGCACATCTTTCTCAGTCTTTTATGGTATGCCCTTTCTTCTTTTTGACCTCTAAATGTTGGGCTGCCCTAGAGTTTAGTCTGCTGCTGCTGCTAAGTTGCGTCAGTCATGTCCGACTCCGTGCGACCCCATAGACGGCAGCCCACCAGGCTCCCCCGTTCCTGGGATTCTCCAGGCAAGAACACTGGAGTGGGTTGCCATTTCCTTCTCCAATGCATGAAAGTGAAAAGTGAAAGTGAAGTTGTTCAGTTGTGTCCGACTCTTCGGAACCCCGTGGACCGCAGCCTACCAGGCTCCTCTGTCCATGGAATTTTCCAGGCAAGAGTACTGGAGTGGGGTGCCATTGCCTTTTCCGAGAGTTTAGTCTAAGACCTTCTTTTCTTTATGATAATCCCTTTCTAGGTGACCTCTATTTAATCTCATGCTTTAAAACCATATCACCTGTATCCTGGTGATGGCAATATCTACACTGCTGCAATTTCTCTCTTTTGATCTGAATATCTAAATTACCTACAATGATTATTTCCTTTTAGAATTAACACCTACAGTAAAGAACTCTTCATTTCCCTCCCAAACTTGATCCCCAGGGTTCCTATTTTAATAAATGACTTCCAGGCACGTCCCACTCCCATGGATCCTACCTGGGCTGTCCACCACAGTTGTGCTTCTTGGGCACCCAAAAAAGAAACTTCTCCAGCAGCTTATGGAATCCTGTCCCTAAGAAGCATTCAAGTATGCAGCTGGCTATGAACCAGATTCCTTATGGTTAAGGATCTTTAGAGTTAAGGCAGAACAATGACTTCCACTGTTCTTCACTGTGTAGTGATCTGCAGGTACAGGGCGACATACCAGCAATCCCAAGTAATTTTACGGTGCCCTCCTAGAAGCTCACGTGAAGTAGTTTGCAGCTGGAGATGATTGACTCTACTGGGGCTCTGCTCCAGACTCCCTTTACTTCCCTGACAGAGAGCAAACCTATGGCGTTTGCACCACATCAGTGTGCTTTGGCTTATGCATATGCCTTGACACACGTATGGGATCTGGAAAGAAAATAACCAGGAAACCTCAAAGAGCTGTTTCATTTGGACTGCACACACAGTTATTAACATGAAACTGTTTTGTCTATTTGGTTAATGTACTTGCTGATATTGAAAAACACAAATTCATCAAATATATAGAAACATGAGTTCTGTTGCAAAGAAACAGCTAGGCTCTGTATTCATCATTGATTATTACCCTCACTTCTCTCTTTGTCTCCTCAATACCAAGGTTCTGTGGAAGTTTTATTTATCAACATAATTGTGGTAGAGTTAGAAAGAAAGTCAAATGATTCTTTTAATCATATCTGTTAAAATGAGAAACCTGGAGATAGAAATGGTCCCATGTTTTAAGAAAAATATCAATTATGTTTCTTGGTGAAAGTCAAAATATGCTTATGTGTTCTATTAATAAATCCAGTTGCTCAGTTGCTCAGTCATGTCTGACTCTTTGCGACTCCATGGACTGCAGCATGCCAGGTTTCCTCGTCCTTCACTGTCTCCCAGAGCTTGCTCAAACTCATGTCCATTGAGTTGATGATGCCATCCAACCATCTCATCCTCTGTCATCCCTTTCTCCTCCTGCCTTCAATCTTTCCCGGCATCCCTTTCTCCTCCTGCCTTCAATCTTTCCCAGCATCAGGGTCTTTTCCAATGGGTTGACTCTTCACATCAGGTTTCGTGTATATTGAAAGATTAGAAATTAAATGTGAATTGGAGGTAAAGAGGAGAAAGTTGACAGTGTATTGTCTATACATGAGTGTTTTCTCTCTTATACCCTGCTGTGGATAGCAGTAGGGCAATATCTCTCATAATTAAAACATCTTTCAATTCAGCAATTCCAGTTATCAGCACTGATGCTACCATTATACTTTCCACATGTACAAAATTCTTCCCTGCAGCATTTCTGTGAGTTATTCCGAAGAGGGAAATGGTACAGTCCTGGCTAAATAAGACAAAATGCTAACTAAAGACACAGACAGGAATTTTCCTGGAACAGTCTTTCATATATACATTATTGATACCAATCTCAAGGTTTTTCAAAGACTCTATAAACAACTGAAATTGTTATTTTAATGATCTCTCTAGATGGTCCAAGGCAGAATACCCCAACTAGCCTCTGAACAGAACTGGCCAGCGAATCAGCAGCTTATTCAAGGAGAGGAAAATATAAGATATACAGATTGTCAGTATATTTTTCTTCTTTCTTTTGCCTCTTTTTTTCCTCTTCTATAATCCCTGGTGGGCTTTTTCTTTTTAGATGAAATCAATCTATTGACTGGTTTCCCTTACATACAAGTAAAATAGCATGTTAATGTTACTATATGTCTGATCTAATTACTTGACACTATCATATAGAAAGATTAGAAAGAAATTGCCTTTCAAAAAAGAACTGTTTAAGTAAATTATTAAATATCCATGTAATGTAATGGTGTGCATGAGTGTTCAGTCACTCAGTTGTGTCCAACTCTTTGTGACCCCATGGACCATAGCCCTCCAAGCTCCTCTGTCCATGGGGATTCTGCTGGCAGGAATACAGGAGCTGGTTGGTATTTCCTACTCCAGGGGATCTTTCTGGCCCAGGGCTTGACCTCAAGTCTCCTCCTTTAGCAGGCAGTTTTTTTCTTTCTTTCTATTTTTTTTTTTTTTTTTACCACTGAGCCACCTGGGAAGACCCAATGTAATGGCATGTAGCTATAAATAAGAACGGGATAGTTCTATATGCATTAATCTGGAAAGTTTTCTGAGATATAAGCAATGTGCAGAATAGTACATGTAGTACACTATTTTGGAGAAGGCAATGGCAACCCACTCCAATGTTCTTGCCTGGAGAATCTCAGGGACAAAGGAGCCTGGTGCGCTGCCGTCTATGGGGTTGCACAGAGTTGGACACGACTGATGCGACTTAGCAGCAGCAGCAGCAGTGCACTATCATTTGAAGAGGTTAAAAGAACAAATAATTATATACTTTTAATACATAACACATCTTTAGAAAGACAAACGAAAAGCTAGTAATGACAGTTGCTTTCTGGAAAGGGATTCTGGGGGGCTGAGAACAGGAAAGAGAGACTTAATTTTTTCTGTATACTCTTGGAAATCGCAACCCATTCAAGTATTCTTGCCTGGAAAATTCCACAGACAGAGGAGCCTGGTGGGCTACAATCCACGCGGTTGCAAGAGTTGGACATGACTGAGTGACTTTCACTTCCACTTTGTAACTTGTTCAGTGGGCTCTGCACCAGATTATAAAATATGGAGGGCTTTCTACACTATCAATAAGCAATTCTGTGACACAAGTTGAAATGTCTACAATTCAACTCCATTCTGATACTATCTACCCAGAGATAGCATTGGATCCCACAGGTAAAGGTGCTCAGTCCCACCAGACTCTGTTGTGTTCATGTCCCAGCCTACCACCCAGTTCAGATGCCAATCACAAGCCCAGGTTGTCACCTGTGCTTTTGACCATTGGGCTGCAGATCGGAGGTTCCCATGACGCCTTTCATGGGTTGGTTTAATTTGCTAGAGCTGCTCACAGAACTCAAAGAAACATTTTACTTACTAGATTATTGGTTTATTACAAAAATATATAATTATGGAAAAAATAGATGGAAGAGATGCCTAGGAAAGACATGGGTAAGGGCACAAAATTTCCATGCCCTCTCCAGACATGCTACTCTTTTCAAATTTTCTTAAGTTCACCAATTCTGAAGCTGTCTGAACTTGTCCTTTTGAGTTTTTATGGAGACGTCATTACATAAGCATGATTGATTACAATATTAGCCATAGATATAGATAGCCATACATATTAACTCCATCTCCTTTCCCCTCCCCCCACATCAGAGGTGGGACTGAAGTTCCAACCCTCCAATCACATGGTTGGGTCTCCTGGCAACCAACCCATCCATAAGTTACCTGAGGGCTTTCCAAAAGTGACCTTATTAACATAGCACAAGACATGTATATTGCTGTCACCACTTTGTAGGAAATTACAAAGAGTTTTAGGAGCTCTGTGCCAGAAATAAGGATAAAGACCAAAATTACACACACATATGTGTGTAGGTGTATGTGTGTGTATGCTCAGTTGTGTCTGACTCTTTGCAATCCCATGGACTGCCCACCAAGCTCCTCTGTCCATGGAGTTTTCCAGGTAAGAATATTGAGTTGGTTGCCATTTCCTCCTCCAGGAGATCTTCCCAACCCAGGGATCAAATGCACATCTCTTCCATCTCTAGAGTCTCCTGCTTTGGCAGGTGGCTTCTTTACCACTGTGCCACCTGGGAAGGCAACACCCCCACATATACATATGCATGTATATATTTCTCTTACTATAAATCACAATAAAACACTTGTGAATTCAGTATTTTGTGAATCTGTCAGCTATTAGCTACAGAATAGAATATTAAGTTTGCATTTATGTTTTGCTTGACATTGATCTATCTATCTATCTATCTATCTATCTATCTATACATATATTTACTTTAAAATTTTTGGCCTGTGCTGGATCTTTGTTAAAGTGTAAAAGCAGCTAGCTTTCTCTGAAGCAGCATGTGGGTTCAGTAGTTGTAGTGCACGGGCTTAGTTGCCACCAGGGAAGTCTGCCTCCCACAAATATTTATTAATATGCAAAATTGGAAAGTTACTGGAAAAAGAGTGAAAATAAAAAGTCACATGGGCCAAGCAACTACCGTTACCCCTAGTCTTGATATACTGAAGTGAAAGTGTTAGTCCCTATGTAGCATCAGAACTCTTTGTGACCCCATGGAATGTAGCCTGCCAGGCTCCTCTGTCCATGGAATTCTTCAGGCAAGAATATTGGTTGCTGTCCCTTGTTCAATCACTCAGTTGTCTGACTCTTTGTTATCCCATAGATTACAGCACGCAGGCTTCCCTACCCTTCAGTATCTCCTGGAGTTTGCTCAACTCATGTCACTGAGTTGGTAATGCCATCCAACCATCTCATCCTCTGTTGCCCCCTTCTCCTCCTGCCCTCAATCTTTCCCAGTATCAGTCTTTTCCAATGAGTTGGTCTTTGCATCAGGTGGCCAAAGTATTGGAGCTATAGCTTAAGCATCAGTCATTTCAATGAATATTCAGGGTTGATTTCCTTTAGCATTAACTGGTTTGATCCTGCTCTGCAAGGGACTCTCAAGAGTCTTCTCCAGCACCACAATTCAAAAGCATCCATTCTTTAGCAGCCCACCTTCTTCATCACCCAACTTTCACATCTGTACATGGCTACTGGAAAAACAATAGCTTTAACTATATGAACGATGGTCAGCAGCAAAGAATTGTCTCTGCTTTTTCATGTGCTGTTTAGGTTTCTCATAGCTTTTCTTCCAAGGAGCAAGCAAACGTCTTTTCATTTCATGGTTGCAGTCACCATCCGCGGTGACTTTTGGAGCCCAAGACAACAAAGTCTGCCACTGTTTCCATTTTTTACCCTATCTGTTTGCCTCGAGGTGATGGGACGGGATGCCCTGATCTTAGTTTTAGCAATAATGGAGTGGGTAGCCATTTCATTCCCCAGGGAATCTTCCCCAGCCAGGGGTCCAACCGAGTTCTCTCCCATTGCAGGTAGATTCTTTACCATCTGACCCTAAACCAATTTCTTATCTCAACTCTCAGATATTCTACTTTGCAGAGGACAGCCATGTACTTATTTGTGCTATTTGTCAGTCACTTGCTTTTTCTTAAAAGTAATCGCTACTCTCTGATGCAATGTTCAGATTTCTCTCGAGAAGAATGAAGTGAAGTGAAAGTCGCTCAGCTATGTTCGACACTTTGTGACCCCATGGACTATACAGCCCATGGAATTCTCCAGGCCAGAATACTGGAGTGGGTAGTCGTTCCCTTCCCCAGGGGATCTTCCCAACCCAGGAAATGAACACAGGTCTCCCGCATTGCAGGATTCTTTATCAACTGAGCTATCAGGGAAGCCCATCGAAAAGAATAAACAGCTGAAAACACTTCTTTATTAAGCATGAGTGTGTAATTCCCTGATATATTTCTTTGTGGGAAAGAGATTCTGCCCCTCACAGCCCAATTCAAAGCTCCCGCTAGTGCCAAGCCTGATGTTTCCGAATTTCCCGCTGACCGAGACTCCAGGCCTACAGATGGCCCCTCGCAGCCTACCCCCGACACTGACCCCAGCGGAGGTGGGAGACGGATGCTGACCTGCAGCCGCTGGAGACAGAGGACGCGCACGCGGGCCTCTGAAAGGCGGGGAGTTGGTGGAAGCGGTCCAGTTGTCGCGAGGTTTCTCGTACTGACGGGAACCGGCTACAGCTCCGCGGAGAGAGTGGGTTTCGCTCACAAGAGGGAGCCAAAGGGCCCAGGTTGGTAGTTGCTACCCGCGGCCCGAGCCGGGGGGGAAGCCGTCACCCGTAAAAAGCCAGTTCCCCCGAATCACCCCTGGGGAACTCCAAGGCACCGCTGGCCACTTCCTTCGGCTGTGGGGGCAGCGCAGGCAAACCTTGCCAGCTAAAGCAAACCGCCCTAAGCAAAGTGAGCGCGGAGCAGGTTGGGGTGGAGGGAGCCGGCAAACCTCGCGAGAAGAGGTCTGTCCGGAGCAGTTGGGGCGGCGGGGGGAGGGGCGGGAGCTTCAGCACCGGGGACAGCGGCCGGGGGGGCTGTGCCTGGGCGCTGAGGACGCTCTCGGACGTGATCTTTTCTGGCTTCGGAGAAGGAAAAATCACTTCAGCTGGTGGATGATTCCCCTCGAGGCTAAGACAGTGGGCCCTCCAGCGCCGCATAGTAGTCTTGCATACTGCCGAGGGCCGCGGATCCGCCCTGCTGGTGCCTGACCTCGCAATAAGGAGCGTGGGGGCTCCTCCGCCAACAACTGTCTGGTTTTAATCAAAAGATTTCTTGAAAAACGGCAGGGTGTGCAGCCTCTTCTGACCTAACAGATCCCTTTTAGATTGTTAAGCCCTCGTCACCCTTTTTACAGCCGTGTTCTCCGTGCATATTATCCTTCAGTTCAGTTCAGTCGCTCAGTCGTGTCCGACTCTCCACGACCCCATGAATCACAGCAAGCCCGGCTTCCTTGTCCATCACCAACTCCCGGAGTTCACTCAAACTCATGTCCACAGAGTCGGTGATGCCATCCAGCCATCTCATTCTCCGTTGTCCCCTTCTCCTCCCCCCCCCAACCTTTCCCAGCATCAGAGTCTTTTCCAGTGAGTCACCTCTTCGCATGAGGTGGCCAAAGTATTGCAGTTTCAGCTTTAGCATCAGTCCCTCCAATCAACACCCAGGACTGATCTCCTTTAGAATGGACTGGTTGGATCTCCTTGCAGTCCAAGGGACTCTCAAGAGTCTTCTCCAACACCACAGTTCAAAAGCATCGATTCTTCGGCGATCACCTTTCTTCACAGTCCAACTCTCACATCCATACATGACCACTGGAAAAACCATAGCCTTGACTAGACGGACCTTGGTTGGCAAAGTAATGTCTCTGCTTTTTAATATACGATCAAGGTTGGTCATAACTTTCCTTCCAAGGAGTAAGCGCCTTTTAATTTCATGGCTGCAATAAGCATCTGCAGTGATTTTGGAGCCCATGAAGTGATGGGACCAGATGCCATGATCTTTGTTTTCTGAATGGTGACCTTCAAGCCAACCTTTTCACTCTCTTCTTTCACTTTCATCAAAGGCTTTTTAGTTCCTCTTCACTTTCTGCCATAAGGGTCGTGTCATCTGAATATCTCAGGTTATTGATATTTCTCCCAGCAATCTTGATTCCAGCTTGTGCTTCTTCAAGCCCAGCGTTCCTCATGATGTACTCTGCATATAAGTTAAATAGCAAGGTGACAATATACAGCCTTGACGCACTCCTTTTCCTATTTGGAACCAGTCTGTTGTTCCATGTACAGTTCTGACTGTTGCTTACTGATCTGCATACAGGTTTCTCAAGAGACAGGTCAGGTGGTCTGATAGTCCCATCTCTTTCAGAATGTTCCAGTTTATTGTGATCCACACAGTCAAAGGTTTTGGCATAGTCAATGAAGCAGAAATAGTTGTTTTTCTGGAACTCTCTTGCTTTCTCCATGATCCAGCGGATGTTGGCAATTTGATCTCTGGTGCCTCTGCCTTTTCTAAAACCTGCTTGAACATCTGGGAGTTCTCGGTTCACATATTGCTGAAGCCTGGCTTGGAGAATTTTGAGCATGACTTTACTAGCGTGTGAGATGAGTGCAATTGTGCGGTAGTTTGAGCATTCTTTGGCATTGCCTTTCTTTGGGATTGGAATGAATTCTGACGTTTTCCAGTCCTGTGGCCACTGCTGAGTTTTCCATATTTGCTGGCATATTGAGTGCAGCACTTTCACAGCATCATCTTTCAAGATTTGAAATAACTCAACTGGAATTCCATCACCTCCACTAGCTTTGTTCGTAGTGATGCTTTCTAAGGCCCACTTGACTTCACATTCCAAGATGTCTGGCTCTAGGTCAATGATCACCTTATCGTGACTATCTTGGTCGCGAAGATCTCTTTTTATAGGGCGCAGGGCTGACAAAAACACATGGCAAAGTCGCACCCATAAAGATGGCGCCTGACGGATGTCAGGAGGGTGCTGCTGCTGCTGCTGCTGCTGCTAAGTCACTTCAGTCGTGTCCGACTCTGTGTGACCCCACAGACGGAAGCCCACCAGGCTCCCCTGTCCCTGGGATTCTCCAGGCAAGAACACTGGAGTGGGTTGCCATTTCCTTCTCCAATGTGTGAAAAGTGAAAGTGAAGTCGGTCAGTCGAGTCCGACCCTTAGCGACCCCACGGACTGCAGCCTACCAGCGGCCCCAGATAATCACAAAAAATTGTGATTGGCCCCTGAACACTTCCCCTTGAATGAACAGTGCATGATCACCCTAGACCTCTGTTGTGACGTCAGCGCGTGACGACCTGACATTTAATATGATTGGAGCCGACCGCAGGAAGTCCCTTGCAAAACCCCCACGCTTGCCTTTATATACGGAGAGCTTGTAACAATAAAGCGGAATTGCCTTGACAGAACCCCCGCTGCGTCTGAGTGTCCTTCTCCGGGCAAGGAGGGCTGTGGGGCAGGCGGCCAGCTCACCCTTCCCCTGGGGTTTCTTCCCCACTGCTCTGGCATGGACTCCACATCCGAGGCGGAGGATTCATCAACGCCTCGCTCTCCCCCGCGGCGCCACCGGGGGAGAAGCAGGGGGACCCCACATCTGGTGCCATGACTCGGATCCCCTCGGAGAAAGAGAGCCCCCATCGCATGGTCTTGAAAGAGAGACGACGAAAAGGTTCCACGAGCCTCTGTGCGACGCTCCCATCGAGGAGTGCAACCCCAAGGCAAGTGTATTAAGGTTGAAAAGAAACCTTCAAGGGTGGGCACCATAATCCTTCTCTCTCTTTCCCCCCCTCTCTCTCTCTTACTCGGGGGGGTTCAGTGAACGGCAATCACTCGCAGGTGTAATTGAGGCTACCTGCCCAGGGCACTCCCTGGGGGAAGCCAAAGACCCCTCAAGCTGAGAGCTCAGTAATGGGAGCCCAATTGGGTGAAGCCCCCTTTTTGTTTCCCTTTCTTTCTCTCACTTCTTGCCGAGAGTGAGGCCAGAACCCCTGTGGGCATGGGACAGGCACTTAAAATCTGATAGGGCGCCCGCCACTTGAAGACTCCCATGACAGGATAAGGGGGTCACAGAATGGGCTAGAGGCCCCTAGGGCGTCCGCCCCCATCAAGAAAATTTCCATGCAACGACAAAGGCATACAGTTCCGTAAGCATCACACAGGCCCAATCACTCGGCCACCACCGCTCCCCATAGGACCTTTCTCGGTGGACACTCGGCAAACGTGCCTTCCTCTGTCTGCTCACCATGGGGACTACCATTAACAAAACCGATGAGCCCACTCTGAAGGCCCTGAAGTACATGCTTAAAAGTAGAGGAGTCGAAATCTCCGACACCCAGGCCATCAAAGTCTGGGGGGCTATTACCAGATTGACCCTATGGATAGATTCGGCCAACCTATTCTCATGGGATACCTGGGATATGGTCCAAACTCTAGCTAGAAAAAGGGAAATCCAAGATGGAGAGGAGCCACCCTTGGGGTTCTACCCCAAAATCTCCGCCCTTAATTCCTGTTTCACCCCCGAAAAGGGACAAGTAAAGGAGGGAGAAATCACCACCCATAATCACCGAGAGGCAATGGAAACAATTTGACGATGAACGAGCCACCATAAATTCCAGGGAGAAAGAAGGGAAAACCACCATAGCCAATAATTTATGACCTCCCTCAGGGGAAGAAAAAAGGTCCCACCAGACTGAAGACTTCCTTAGCACTCCCAGCACCCCAGAGGCCCCAACTTGTATCCTCCTCTAGCCCTCCCTTTCAAGGGGGGACTCAATAACGCCTCTCCCTGGAGACTGGAGGAATCCCCATGGAGAGGAAGAACCTACCCTGAAGACCCTTGGGGGACACCATCACCATTTAATGCAGACTCAATACAGGCCTTCCCCGTAAATGTAAACCCCGGGGGGAACCGGCCGGCGGTCTGGTAGCCTTGGGAAGCCCAAGACCTAAAAGAGCTCAAGAAGGCGGTAGCAGAAGATGGCCCCAATTCTTCATGGGCGGAGACTATTCTCCAGGGTCTAGCTCATCAGCCTTGCACGACCCAAGAATGGAAAATGCTATGTAAGGTGGTTGCTGCTGCTGCTAAGTCACTTCAGTCGTGTCCGACTCTGTGTGACCCCATAGACGGAAGCCCACCAGGCTCCCCCATCCCTGGGACTCTCCAGGCAAGAACACTGGAGTGGGTTGCCATTTCCTTCTCCAATGTGTGAAAGTGAAAAGTGAAAGTGAAGTCGCTCAGTCGTGTCCGACCCTTAGCGACCCCACGGACTGCAGCCTACCAGGCTCCTCCATCCATGGGATTTTCTAGGCAAGAGTACTGGAGTGGCTTGCCATTGCCTTCTTAACACCTACATTAAGTGGTGTGCTTATTTCAAGGAGGAATGTCATGCCCAAGCGGAAAGAAACGAAGCTGCTAACCCCGTCATCCCTGTAACTTTCGGGATGTTATCCGGGATGGCAGATCAATGGAGCATGGGACCCCAACAGGCCATTATCCCTGCTCCTTATACAGACCAGATGCGAGCCATATGCCTAGCCGCTTGGAGAAAATTAGCTGAAAGTCCCAGCGAACCCCCCATATCCGGCATTACCCCCCAAAAAATAACGAGGACCTCTCCACCTTCATAGATAGAGTAGAAAAAAGCATGCCAAGAAAATTCCCCCCAGGTCCCTTAAGAGATCAATTTGTCAAAATGCTGGTATGGGAAGGGATGAATTCTGACCACAAGGTGGCCTGCGCAGGGCAGAAAGATCAATCCATGGAATGATGGGTGGTAGCCACCAAAGATATTGGGACACAGCACCACCAAACTCAAGCAATGGTGGCTGCAATGGAGGCTCAAACCAAGGTGATAGCTGACGCCCTCGCCTCTGCCTTCAGCAAGGTGTCCATGACCCAAGGTGCCTCCCCTGAAGGGACCCTCAAAAATCAAAAAACAGGCAATTGTTTCCAATGTGGAAAGGAAGGGCACTTTAAAAAGGACTGCCCCCTGAGGCCGGGGAGAATTGGAAATAGAGGGCCACCTACAACCCCCTGTCCGTGTTGTAAAAAGGGATACCACTGGAAAATAGACTGTAAGTCCAAATTTGATAAAGACGGGAAACCTTTATGAGGGACACTCCCCAGCCCTGTCATCCCAAGGGGAAGCCCCAAGCCCTCCTCCCAGGGTATGCCAGCCTGAAGTTACTGAACTCTCCCAAGAGATGTCTGATAAATTAGAAAAGCCCTTCCCCTCTGCAATTCTACCAGAAGGCCCCTTACCAACTAATGGGCATTAATAAGCCCCGACCTACCAGGCAAGAGATCAAATGGACTGTCCCTATAGTACCAGGGCTGAGACCAAAAATGGATATAACAATAGGAGAAAAAAAGATTTAGATGTCTAGTAGACACCGGGGCAGATAGAACTATACTGAGGCAAGAAGAGGTTTCTCCCACGTGGCCCATGACCGAGGGACCTCAACTAGCGTGCGTCAGGGGCGTTACATCCTCCAAGGAATCCTCCAGTTGGCTCAAATGGGAGGATCCTGATGGCTCCGATGGCCTAGTCAAGCCCCTCATCGCTGCAGGACTCAATGCCAACCTATTAGGGCAAGACATTCTAGGGCAAGCTGACGCCTATATAACCACTGACTATCGGGGGTTTTACCAAGATTTATTAGATGAAGAAGAATATCAACAGCAATTCCAACCTCCTGGAATCCCCAACTACTGGGGGGATCCAGAATTTGAAAAGATAAGGAAAGGAGAACCACTGACTCGATGGACGCCTCACCCCCAATCTTAAAGGCCACTGCTCCCTCGGCGCCTCCTATCGTTTGGACGCCGGGACCCCCTATATGGGTGGAGCAGTGGCCACTTCCCCTTCCCAAACTCCAGGCATTACAATCTTTAATAGACGAACAACTTAAATTGGGACATATCCAGCCATCTAACAGCCCCTGGAATACCCCCGTCTTTGTTATCAAAAAGGCCTCTGGAAAATGGCGCCTCTTGCAAGACCTCAGAAAGGTTAATGAAAGAATGAAAATTCAAGGGACACCCCTAAGAGGGATGCCCTGGGTCCCTGCCATTCCCGTCGCCCTGCACCTCCTGATAATAGGTATTAAAGATTGTTTCTTTTTGATACCCCTGGACCCACAAGATTATGAGAAATTTGCCTTTTCAGTACCTTCTATTAATTATGAAGGTCTGGACAAATGATATGAATGGGTTGTCCTGCCTCAAGGGATGGCTAACAGTCCATCCTTCTGTCAACAATATGTGGCTAATCTTACTCAGCCCGTCCGACTGCTATCTAACATCTTTTTATACTTATATATGGATGATATCATTCTTGGGGCGCCCAATACCACTGAGCTCACACGGACATCCAAACTACTATTTGATTGTCTCGCCTGGGGGCAACTCATAATCTCTCCTGACAATATCCAGCATGTCCAACCTTTCAAAGTCCTGGGGACCCAACTTACCCTTGAGGTGGTCTCCCCCCTTAAGCCACAGATAACTATCAAAGAAACCTATTCCTTGGTTGAGCTCCAAAGCCTTCTGGGGGAAATCAACTGGCTACAGCCCTGGATCCCCATATCTACAGGGGACCTAATATCCCTCTTTAATTTGCTAAAGGACAAATTCCCCCATGAAAAAATCACCCTGTCCCTGCCCCATAAACAAGTTATTAAAAGGGTTCAACAGGCTCTTGATATTGCTCAACTCTCTCGCTACGACCCCACTCAAGAGCTTCATTATGGATCTTAGCCTCCCCAGAAACACTCCTGTCTGTGCTAATGCAAACAGACAAACCCTTACAATGGATCCATGTCTCTCTGGGGGGAGGACCCCGAGTCTACACCAGCCTAGATCAGATGGCTGATCTAATACAAAAGGGAAGGGACACTTCAATCAGGTGCTTTGCCCGTGAACCCGATAAGATTGTTATTCCCTACAGATTAGCTGACTTCCAATGGATCCAGAGAAACAACAACCAAATGGCCTTAGCTTTCGAAGGGTTCTTGGGAAATATTGACTGTAACTATGGGCCTTACAAATGGGTTGCCGCCTTTTGCCAGTTACCCTGGAGGGCACCTCAATTGTTTCCTTCCAAGCCCATAACAGATGCCTTCAACATCTTCACAGATGGAGGAAAGCACAGCACAGCCATTGTCATCTTTGAACCCTCCTCAGCCCCTACCGGCGCCCCCCACCGACACTGTTGCCCATGCCAGGGCTCAGGGCAATACAAAGAACTCTTTGCCGTCATCCTGGCGCTAAGGTCCCAGGTCCCATGAATCTTTTTACCGAGAGTCTCTATGTGAAAAATCTGATTCCTGGGCTTCCCCAATCGCATATTCGGCTAGATGATAATCCTATTACCCCCACTTATGATACAGGCACGCTCCTTCAGGCAAGGGATCAACCTATCTATTTACACCACCTCAGAGGCCACCAAAACCTGCCTGGGATGCTATCACTAGGAAATTCCATGGCAGATCAGCTGGCATCTACCCATGTATACACACTCCAACAGGCACAGGATCTCCACGACCTAACCCATATTAATTGGAGAGGCCTACACCAAAGGTTCCCACAAATACTTATCAAGGATCTAAAGAGGATCATACATACCTGCCAGTCCTGTATCCCATTCTTGCAGGTTCCTCCATTACAATCACCAGAGGTTAACCCTCGAGGACTAAAACCTAACCTAATATGGCAAACAGATGTTACTCACTACGCCCTCTTTGGTAAACTAAAATATATCTTTCTATCTGTAGATACATATTCCCATGCCTGCTGGGCCACCGCCCATACAGGAGAAAAGGCATCACATGCCAAGAGTCACTTTCTCCAATGTTTTGCTACTCTGGGCCTCCCAGCCCAAGTGAAAACAGATAATGGCCCTTGCTTCGTAAGCAACTATTTGCAAGATTTTTTAAAACAATGGAACATCCAACACACTACAGGCATACCCCATAATCCTCAAGGGCAGGCTATAATAGAACACCAAAACAAAACTTTAAAACTGCAACTACAAAAACAAAAAGGGGGAATAAACCCTCATCAACAGTTAGGAATAGCTCTCTTTACTCTAAATATTTTAAATTTTTCAAAAAATGAACCACTTACTCCATTCCAGAGACACTGGTCCAACCAAGAGCCAAGACCAGAGATAACAGTTAGATGGAAAGATTCCCTTACAGGGTTATGGAGAGGGCCAGACCCACTCTTAACATCAGGAAGAGGGTTTGGATGTGTGTTTTCCACAGGGGAAACAAGACCCATCTGGATACCAGCAAGGAATCTTAAATATCTACATGATAAACACCAATCAGCCCAAGAACCATGAAAGTTCATGAGGCCGCCTTCTACTTTTGATCTCTTACAAATTGGCAACTAAGAGGCCTCGTCAAAGGCTTAGATGAACTCTCCCCTTGCCACCTGCAAATCCCAGGATCGTCAGCCTAACTGTGACCTGCCCTTGGACCCCATAGCTGATTTCACGCGGACAACCAAATGACCATTGCGTTTGTATTAGCTGCACTATTAAGTGTGCTCTTTGCTATAGGCCTTGCATCTGTTGCCCCAGAGGAGTGGCCTCCTGCACTCCACTTCTCTCTAGCGCTAGGATATCTTGCCTGTTGCGGCTTACTATCGATAGCTTATTCCTTTGTAACGACCTATCACTCTCGCTTTCTGACCCGCCCACTGGCATAACGGTTTAGCCATGATCTTCCTGTGCCTTACCCTGTTGACACTCCCCGGGCTTTTAGACACTGCTTCCGGTCCCTGCTCAGAAATTTATAGCTATGTCCATTCCTCATGCTACTGCACGACCCCTACGCCATGCACCATGCGCATCAACAACAAACAGACCAAGTCCTTACTTACTGTTAAGGTGCAAAAGACATGGAGCCAAAAGAGCAACTGCTATAAGCCAAATGGGAAAAACATATGTTTTTACCCCCGCACTCACATTGGATACTCAGATGGAGCTGGGATACAAGATATTAACAGACATAAGACACAACAGCAATACATAAATAACATAATTACCCAACTAAAGGCGACTCCCGAACCTTACAAGCGCATAGACCTACTCACTCAGCTGAGGCCTCTCCTGCACCCCCCCCCCGACGGTCTACATGTCACCCGCCTCCTCACCTCCTCCTTATAGGGCGCTTTACATGTGCTCACAACAAGATGGCGCCTGACAGATGTCAGGAGGGCGAGGCCCCAGATAACCACAAAAAATTCTGATTGGCTCCTGAACACCTCCCCTTGCATGCTTTATTGTGATTGGAAAGCCTTTTTAAAAATCCCCCGCGCTTGCCCCACGCTTGCCTATATATATGAGGAGCTTACACCAATAAAACGGAACTGCTTTGACAGAACCCCCGCTGCATCTGAATGTCTCTCTCCGGGCGAGGGAGGCTGTGGGGCTGGCGGTCCGCTCACCTCTTCTTTGGGGCTTGCTCCTTCAGACCTAGACCCCCAGAGGGGCTAATCCCTGGCGGCTCTCTTGCCGAGATCGAGGGTCCCTCAATCTCTGGCTTCCGTCTTGGAGTGCTACGGGGCGGGAGAAGGGAAAGGGAGAGAGGGGATCCCACGTTTGGCGCTGGAAGGACCCACATCTGGTGCCGTGACTCGGATCTTCTCAGTGAAAGCCACCCCCACTGCACGGTCTTGAAAGAGAGACGACAAGATAGCCCTCCAGCTTCAGCACAGTGGTCCCACTGAGGGCCACAACCCCAAGGTAAGTGTTTGCAGGTTGAAAAGAAACCTCCAGGGGTGAGTACAGCAACTGACCCTACTTCTTCACATTTTCATCCTTTCTTCATTTTTCTTTCTTCTTGTTTCTTCTTCTCCTTCTTTCTAAGGAGTTCAGTGAACAGCAATCATTCGGTGGAAGAACTGAGGTTTCCTGCCCAGGGCACTCCCCGGGAGATAACTGAAGGCTCTGCGAGTTGGTGGTCTAGTAACGGGAGCCCAATCGGGTGAACTCCCTCCTTCCCTTTCATTGCCAGGGGCAAGGCCAATACCACCCTGTGGGCATGGGTCGGGCACTTAAGAGCCACTAGGGTGCCCGCCACTAGAAGACTCCCATGATAGGATAAGGAGGTCACAGAACGGGCCAGAAGCCATCAGGGCGCCCGCTTCCCGGAAGCAAATTTCCATGCAACGTTCAGGCACACCATCATTAAAACATACCACAACCCCAAGCTATAGGCCTCCACCACACCCTGTGAGGCTTTTTCGGTGGATATCCCTGGCAACCTTTCTAACTATCCGCGGTCTCTCTTGAATCATGGGGAAACTCCATAAGCAAGACAGATGAACCTGCCCTTAAGGCCCTACAATATATGCTCAAAAGTAGGGGACTAGAAATTTCTGACACCTAGGCCGTTAAGGTCTGGGGAACTATCACCCAGTTGGCCCCGTGGGTATACTCAGCCAACCTATTCTCCTGAGATACTTGGGACAGAATACATGTCCTAGAAAGAAAGAGGGAAATATGAGACGGGGAAGACCCACCCCTAGGGTTCTACCCCACCATTACTGCCCTTAAGAGTTGTTTCTCTACTGAATCTAAATCCTCCAATGGAGAAGGAGCTTCTACACCTGATTGTGATGAACAATGGGAACAATTTGAGAAAGAACAGCTGACCCCGGGCAGTGAGGAGAGAGAAAAGGACATCACCATAAGTAATAACCTATGGCCACCAATATGGGGGGAACATAAACCCAATAATGGCAAAAACCCACCTAGCGTGCCCGAGCCTGAGATTCCCAAATCCCACCTCTACCCTCCACTAATGCCCACCAACAAAAAAGAGGTCAATGATGCCCAGCCCCGTCATCCCAAGGGGAAGCCCCAAGCCCTCCTCCCGGGGTATGCCAGCCTGAGGTTACTGAACTCTCCCAAGAGAAGTCTGATAAATTAGAAAAGCCCTTCCCCGAGTGCAATTCTACCAGAAAGCCCCCTTACCAATTAATGGGCATTAATAAACCTATATATAAGAAGCCTGAAGTCAAATGGACAGTCCCCATAGTGCCTGGACTTAGGCCAAAAATGGACATGACTATAGGAGGAAAAAAGTTCAGATGCCTAATTGATACAGGTGCTGACAGAACTATATTGAGACAAGAAGAAGTGCTCCCCATCTGGTCTACAATAGATGGCCCTCAATTAGCAGGCATCAGGGATAACACCCCCCTCTCGAGAGTCCGCTAAATGGCTAAAATGGGAAGACCCAGACGGGACTGAAGGCTTAGTCAAGCCTCTCACCGTCCCTGGGATTAATGCCAACTTACTAGGTCAGGATATCCTGGGACAGGCAGACGCTTACATAACCACAGATTACAGGGGGTTCTATCAAGATATATTAGATGAGGAAGAATACCAACAACAATTTACACCCCCTGGTATTCCAAACTACCGAGGGGACCCAGAATTCGAAAAGTTGAGAAAAGGAGAACCACTAACAAGATGGAAGGAGGCCCACCTCAAATTCTAAAGGCCACTGCTCCCTCGGCGCCCCCTATCACATGGACGCTGGGACCCCCAATATGGGTGGAGCAGTGGCCACTCCCCTCAACAAAACTTCAAACCCTAAAATTATTGATAAAAGAACAACTCCATCTTGGACATATCAGACCCTCCAATGGTCCTTGGAATACACCCATTTTTGTGATCAAAAAGGCCTCAGGGAAATGGAGACTACTACAAGACCTTAGAAAAATTTATGAAAGAATGAAAGTATGAGGAACCCCCTTAAGGGGAATGTGCTGGGTCCAGCCATTCCCACTGGTTTACACCTTTTAGTGATAGACATTAAGGATTGTTTTTTCTCAATACCCTTGAACCCTAGAGATTGTGAAAAATTTGCCTTCTCGGTGCCCTCCACCAACTTTGAAGGACCTGACGAACGGTATGAATGGGTTGTTTTGCCCCAGGGTATGGCCAATAGTCCTTTCTGCCAACAATTTGTATCAGATCTAATACAACCCGTTCGACAACTGTCAAGGGTTTTTATTATATTTGTACATGGACGATATCATCCTTGGCATGCCCAGTGCCCCGGAACTCTTGTAGGCATCCGAGTTACTGCTTGGGTGCCTCACCAGAGGGCAACTCATAATTTCTCCCAACAAAATTCAACATGTGCTTCCCTTTAGGGTTTTGGGCTCTCAACTTACCTTAGAGGCCATTTCCCCATTAAAACCTCAGATAGCAATAAAAAAATCCTACTCCCTTAGAGAACTCCAAAGCCTGTTAGGAGAGATTAACTGGTTACAACCTTGGCTCTCCATATCTACTGGCGAGCTAATGCCACTCTTTGATTTCCTTCGAGGTAAACTCCCTCATGACACGATAACCCTCTTGCCTCCCCCCCCCCCACGAGGTGATCCTCCAGAAGGTCCAACAAGCCCTTGATGCTGTCCAACTCTCCAGATTTGATCCCATCCAAGAGCTTCAACTATGGGTGCTAACCTATCCCGAGATACTCCTAGCCACTTTGATACAAAAGGACAAGCCACTTCAATGGATACATATCTCCTTGGGGGGAGCTCCTCGGGTCTATACTCATCTAGATCAAATGGCCGACCTAATCCAAAGGGGCAGAGATACAGCTCTTAGATGCTTCGCCCGGGATCCTGACAATATTGTTGTACCATATAGGATGGCAGACTTCCAATGGGCTCAAAGAAATAATAAAAGGATAACCCTGGCCCTAGAAGCTTTCCTAGGAATTGTCGATTGTCACTATGGGCCCCATAAATGGGTAGCCGCTTTCTCTCGGCTGCCATGGAAGGCTCCCCAGTTATTCCCCTTTAAGCATATCTTAAATGCTACTAATGTCTTCACTGACAGGGGAAAACAAGGAGCGGCAGTAATTGTCTTTACCGACTTAAAGACAACCCCCCATAGACATTACTCCCCCTGTGAAGGGTCAGTGAAATACAAAGAGCTATTCACTGTCATTCTTGCACTTTCCAAGGTCCCTGAAACCATGAATCTATTCACTGATATCCTCTATGTAAAAACCTCCTCCCTGAGCTTATTGATTCTCATATTCGGCTTGATGATAATCCTATTACCCGCCTTATGATGCAAGCCCGCTCCCTTCTCCAAGCTAGGAACCAACCCCTCTACCTACATCATCTCCGGGGCCATCAAACCCTACCGGGGATTCTTTCTTTAGGAAACTCAATGGCCGACCTCTGCTAATACATACACTGTTCAACAGGCCCCAAAATTCCATGATCTTACCCATGTTAATTGGAAAGGACTACATCAAAGATTCCCTCAGGTCCCTATCAAAGACCTAAAAATAATTATACATACCTGCCGATCATGCATCCCCTTTCTCCAGGTCCCCCCTCTGCAATCAGCAGGAGTCAATCCCAGAGGAATGAGGCCCAACACTCTCTGGCAGACAGATGTCACACACTACCCCCCCCTTTGGCAAACTTAAATACATTTTTGTCTCAATTGACACTTACTCCCATGCATGCTGGGCTATAGCTCACGTCTGAGAAAAGGCACAACACGCTAAGAGTCATTTCCTTCAATGTTTTGCCACTTTAGGGCTACCAATACAGATAAAAACTGACAATGGACCATGCTTTACTAGCAAACAATTACAAGAATTCTTCAAACAATGGAATATTCAACATACCACAGGGATCCCCTACAACCCTCAGGGACAGGCAATCATAGAAAGACAAAACAGAACATTAAAAACTCAGTTACAATAGCAAAAAGGGGGAATAAACCACCACCAGCAGCTAGGAATGGCCCTTTTTACCTTAAATATTTTAAATTTTTCAAAAAATGAGCCACTCACAGCCTTCCAAAAACATTGGACGGGCCAGGAGCCAAGGCCAGAGGTGGTAGTAAGATGGAAGGATCCCCTCCCGGGACAATGGAGGGGACCGGATCCGCTGCTAACCACCGGGAGAGGATTCGGATGCATCTATCCCATAGGAGGAACCAATCCAATCGGGGTGCCAGCCCGAAATCTTAAATATCTTGACCATCCTGAAGATAATAAACATTCAGCCCAAAAACAATAAAAAGTTCATGAGGCGGTACTCTCTCTCTCTCCTTTTTTTCAGATTGCCCACAGAAGAGGCCAACACCTATCTACGAGTGACCCCTACTGTTGAAGTTGAGTAATGCTCAGTTGGGACCTAGCCCCTTTATTCTTGCCATCCTTGCTGGCCCTATTTGCTGTTGGCTTAATTTCTGTTGCCCCCAGCGACTGGTCGCCCTTTCAACGCTTCCTTTTAGGCTTCTTCTATCTACTGACTTGTATACTCCTAGGCAGCTGTTACTGTTCCTTCGTTCTTACTTCCCTAACAGTTCAGGTCCCTAACCTTAGCCAGCCTTAAATTTCTCCTGACAGACTTGCTCCAAGACCTCCAATTGGCAACTCGTATCACAGACTTTATCTCCTCTACTCAAGCAATTACCAGTTTCTGGTTGCAAGGCATCTTCCTCCCCTACACTGATACCCAAATAGGCTTCTTCACTTTGATTCTTGCCTATATCCCCTTCGCCCGAGACAGACATTCCCAGCCTTCTACTCCAACATACTCATATACTTAAAAACCATTTCACTCCTACTAAACTCATTATCCCCAAAACCCTATTACCACCCATTGCCAAATCTGAATAATGATGGTGAGATGGCTACTGGTCCTGACCCTGCTCAAAGACTGGAGAGGAGACCACGCAAGAGCCAATCCTCATAAACCTTGGGAACAGACATGGATCCTGACTGATGGGCAGACGGGTAAAACACTTAACGAGACTACCCACACAGCCCCACTCTTCACATGGTGGCCAGATTTGTATTTTGACATCAGGGGACTCTTCGGATCCAGACAGGGGATAGGAGGTAACGACCGTTGCTGGGAAGCATCAGTTAGAGTCAACAGGAAATGGACGGTAGGGTTCTGAGCTTGTCCTGGCAACATACGAAATAACTGGGAAACCTGTGGTGCCATGAAAAGTTTTTATTGCAAGGACTGGTGTTGTGTAACCTCTTGTGATGGGCCCCGAAAATGGAATGTCGGAAACAGAGATTTAGTTAAATTCACCATCTCCGATCCCGGATACAGGGTACCCCAGGTGCGAGTACAGTTTAACCAGGAACGAGCTAAAGCAGAAAAGCACTGGAAATCTGGGTTAACTTGGGGTTTTCAGCTTCACGTGAATTGGCCCGGCCCTTACCCAGGTAAATTCTTAACCATTAAACAGGTTATCAAGGAGGCACAGAACAATACAGCTCCTATAGGTCCAAATAAGGTGTTAGCGCCTCCCGCCCCTACCAAGAGCCCAGGTGACAAGGGCACCTCAAACAAGACTACGAGACCCCAAAGCCCCGGGGAGGTCACCAGATCCGCCCGACCTCCCAGGGCGAAAACACCTGCTAGGAGTCCTTCCCAACCCCAAAGGTTACAGGCCTCCGAGGACCCCTTGTGGAAGCTGATGCGCACTATGTATGAGACCCTTAATGCTACCAACCCTAACCTCACAGACTCATGCTGGCTATGTTATGATATAAAGCCACCATTTTATGAAGCTATAGGACTAAACACCACATATGATATATCATCTGATACAAGCCCCTCAGTGTTTGTGGGGGGAACGCAAAGTCGGCCTGACCCTGCAGCATGTGAGCGGTAGCAGGACCTGCCTAGGAAAGGTGGCACGGGATAGACAAGGTTTATGCGCCTCCATAAATAGCTCCCCTAGTTGGAATGATGGCGCAAAATGGCTTGTCCCGAAAGACGGCGGGCAGTGGGTGTGCACTGAGACGGGCCTCACCCCGTGCCTCTCAACCTCAGTCTTCAACGTCTCTAAAGAGTTCTGCATTCTAGTGACTGTGATTCCCTGAATCCTCTACCACTCCGAAGAAACCATGTATTCTCACTGGAGTAGAGGTACAGGTGGGAGAAGTAAGAGAGAGGCCATCACTGCACTAACTATTGCCACTCTGTTCGGCTTGGGAGTAACTGGGGCCGGGACCGGGATAGCCCCCTGGTTAATCAACAAACAGGCATGACCTCCCTGAGGGCAGCCGTCGATGAAGATCTAGAAAGAATAGAGACCTCTATTAGTCATCTAGAAAGATCCCTCACCTCCCTATCTGAGGTAGTACTCCAAAATAGAAGAGGGCTTGATTTGTTGTTCCTCCAACAGGGCGGGGGGGGGGGGGGAGGCTAAGTGCCGCGCTAAGAGAAGAATGTTGCTTTTATGCTGACCACACGGGAGTAATAAAAGAATCTATGGCTAAGGTTAGAGAAGGATTGGCCAAGAGAAAGAAGGAAAGAGAGGCACAAGAAAACTGGTTCGAGGCTTGGTCTAATAAGTCCCCCTGGCTGCTCTCCATCCTGGGGCCAATAATGATCATTGTTATACTTTTGGTTGGACCCTGTCTTGTCAAACTTTTCCAAAATTTCCTACAGGAGCGGATTCGGGCCATTTCCCGGGAACAAGTGAAGACCATCCTCCTTGCTTAATACGGGGGACAGACCCAAAATCCCAAAAGACCCCTGGCGACCGTCTGCCTCCTTTAGGTTACAAGCCTAAGGTGGGGGACACTCCAGCTGCCCCAACGAGCCAATTTTTTCAGAGTTCACAAAAAAAGCCCTCCAAGGCATGCTGGATATGCATGTCACGAACCCCCTCAACGCATATCGCAGTCCCTTTGCTCGACACCTGGGTATCAGCAGGCAATTACACTCTCAAAACCAACAATACCACCGAAAGTATCACACAACTTATTGGGCCAGTCACTGACGATGTCTTGCTTGCTGCCTCCTCAAATCTAACTTGCCTTCTTAATACTTCATCCCCTAATGCTCCCTATTATAACGACACCCACTCTTGCACCTCATGGGTCCCATGGAACAGTACAAACAACTGCACCAGCCCTGGGATCTTTCTCCTCTGTGGGACCTATGCCTATTCCTGCCTCCCTCCGGATCCTACAGGGTGCATCTTGGTTTTCTTAGCCCCAGGACTAATCTTCATCAATGAACAGGATATGGATCAAATCGTTAACCATCATGAGGTGTTACCAACAAAACCTCCTCACAGAGGATGGCGGGCTATCATTGCTCCTATCCTAATCGGGACTGGCATAGCGACGGCCATAGTTGCTGGGATCTGGGGCATTTCAACTTCTGCTCATTTTTATTACAAATTGCCTCAGGAACTTAATGGAGACATGGAACAAGTGGTAGAGTCCCTTGTATCCGTCCAGAGACAGATTAATTCACTGACCTCAGTGGCCCTACGAAACAGACGGGCCCTTGACCTCATCACTGCGGAAAAGGGGGGAACCTGTCTCTTCTTGGGGGAAGACTGTTGTTACTTTGTTAATGAAACGGGCATAGTCCAGGGAAAGGTAAAAGAGTTAAGAGATAAAATTGAACACCGAAAAAAAGAATTGCATACTTTTACAACCCCCAAGGCCTATGGCATCAATTCCTCCCCTGGCTGCTCCCCTTCCTGGGACCAATAATGATCATTGTTATACTTCTTCTAGTTGGGCCCTGTCTTGTCAACATTTTCCAGAAGTTCATGCAGGAGCAAATTCAGACCATTTCCCGGGAACAAGTGAGGACCATCCTCCTCGCTCAAATACAGGGGACAGACCCAAAGTCCCGAAAGACCCCTGACGATCGTCTGCCGATAGGTTACAAGCCTTAGATGGGGGTCACTCAAGCTGCCCCAGTAAGCCAACCTACTCGCTCGGGACATAAAGGGCCCAAGAGCCTCAACACACGATGGGTCTAGGGTCCAATGGCAGTTGCACAAGGCCCTTTACTACTCCTACCCCTACCCAATACAATATACCTCCATCCTATGCTGTCCCGAAGATCGGTTATAGGCCATGCCCCTTGCCACAAAGCCTAAGTCCGGCCAGCCCTCCAAAAGACCTTCAGCCAGGTTTTAAGCCTCTGGGGCCTATGCTTGACTGGATAGCCAATGACGGGTAAGATCCCCAGAGGGGGACAACCTAAGACAGGCACAGTCACTGAGTCTCTGGCAAAGCCATGTGGGTGGCCCCTGATGGCTCCCAAGAAAGACCCCACAAAGAAATAAATAAAAAAAGGGGGATATATAGGGCACACAGCTGAAAAAAGACACATGGCAAAGGCACACCCATAAAGATGGCGCCTGACGGATGTCAGGAGGTGTGGCCCCAGATAATCACAAAAAATTGTGATTGGCCCCTGAACACTTCCCCTTGCATGAACAGTGCATGATCACCCTAGACCTCTGTTGTGACGTCAGCACGTGACGACCTGACATTTAATATGATTGGAGCCGACCGCACGAAGTCCCTTGCAAAACCCCCACGCTTGCCTTTATATACAGAGAGCTTGTAACAATAAAGCGGAACTGCCTTGATAGAACCCTCGCTGCGTCTGAGTGTCCTTCTTGGGGCGAGGAAGGCTGTGGGGCAGGCGGCCAGCTCACCCTTCCCCTGGGGTTTCTTCCCCACTGCTCCAGCGTGGGGAGGCAAAACGGGCTCCACATCCGAGGCCGAGGATTCTTCAACGCCTTGCTCTCCCCCGCGGCACCACCGGGGGAGAAGCAAGGGGACCCCACGTTTTTTGTACAGTTCTTCTGTGTATTCTTGCCACCTCTTTTTAATATCCTCTGTTTCTGTTAGGTCCATACCATTTCTGTCCTTTATCGAGCCCATCTTTGCATGAAATGTTCCTTTGATATCTCTAATTTTCTTGAAGAGATCTCTTGTTTTTCCTATTCTGTTGTTTTCCTCTATTGCATTGATCGCTGAGGAAGGCTTTCTTATCTCTCCTTGCTATTCTTTGGAACTCTGCATTCAGATGCTTATATCTTTCCTTTTCTCCTTTGCTTTTCACTTCTCTTCTTTTCACAGCTATTTGTAAGGCCTCTTCAGACAGCCATTTTGCTTTTCTGCATTTCTTTTCCATGGGGATGGTCTTGGTCCCTGTTTCCTGTACAATGTCATGAACCTCCGTCCATATTTCATCAGACACTCTATCAGATCTAGTCCCTTAAATCTATTTCTCACTTCCACTGTATAATCATAAGGGATTTGATTTAGGTCATATCTGAATGGTCTAGTGGTTTTCCCTACTTTCTTCAATTTCAGTCTGAATTTGGCAATAAGGAGTTCATGATCTGAGCCACAGTCAGCTCCTGGTCTTGTTTGTGCTAACTGTATAGAGTTCTCCATCTTTGGCTGCAAAGAATATAATCAATCTGATTTCGGTGTTGACCATCTGGTGATGTCCATGTGTAGAGTCTTCTCTTGTGTTGTTGGAAGAGGGTGTTTGCTATGACCAGTGCATTCTCTTGACAAAACTCTATTAGCCTTTGCCCTGCTTCATTCCGTGCTCCAAGGACAAATTTGCCTGGTACTCCAGGTGTTTCTTGACTTCCTACTTTTGCATTCCAGTCCCCTATAATGAAAAGGACATCTTTTTTGGTTGTTAGTTCTAAAAGGTGTTGTAGGTCTTCATAGAACCGTTCAACTTTGGCTTCATCAGCGTTACTACGTTCAGTTCAGTTCAGTTCAGTTCAGTCGCTCAGTCGTGTCCGACTCTCCGCGACCCCGTGTATCACAGCATGCCAGGCCTCCCTGTCCATCACCAACTCCCGGACTACACTCAAACTCATGTCCACAGAATCGGTGATGCTATCCAGCCATCTCATTCTCTGTCATCCCCTTCTCATCCCGCCGCCAACCTTTCTCAGCATCAGAGTCTTTTCCAGTGAGTCAACTCGTCGCATGAGGTGGCCAAAGTATTGCAGTTTCAGCTTTAGCATCAGTCCTTCCAATGAACACCAAGGATCGATCTCCTTTAGAATGGACTGGTTGGATCTCCTTGGAGTCCAAGGGACTCTCAAGAGTCTTCTCCAACACCACAGTTCAAAAGCATCAATTCTTCGGCGATCAGCTTTCTTCACAGTCCAACTCTCACATCCATACATGACCACGGGAAAAAGCATAGCCTTGACTAGACGGACCTTTGTTGACAAAGTAATGTCTCTGCTTTTTAATATACTATCTAGGTTGGACATAGCTTTCCTTCCAAGGAGTAAGCATCTTTTAATTTCATGGCTGCAATAAGCATCCGCAGTGATTTTGGAGCCCAAAAAATAAAGTCTGACCCTGTTTCCACTGTTTTTCCATCTATTTCCCATGAAGTGATGGGAACAGATGCCATGATCTTTGTTTTCTGAATGTTGAGCTTCAAGTGAACCTTTTCACTCTCCTCTTTCACTTTCATCAAGAGGCTTTTGAGTTCCTCTTCACTTTCTGCCATAAGGGTAGTGTCATCTGCATATCTGATCTTTCCTAAAATGCGTGTTTGTGCTGGACACACCAAGAACATAATCACAGGTTTCAGGGCTCCCTGGGAGCTGGAGCTTAAAGCAGATCAAGTGAAACGAACCAGCGGTGTCTCTCCCAGGTGGTCATCCGGTGGCTACCCCAGAGCATCCCCAGGGAGCAGTTGGAACAGCAGCTGCACCTGCTGCCCGCACACCTTTACCACTGAGCTCAGGTGAGAAGACTTAACCAATATTAAGAGGCCAACCTGGAGTTCCCTGGCGGTACTATGGTTAGTACTCCGAGCTTTCTCTGCTGGGCCTGGGTTCAACCCCTGGTTGGAAACTAAATCCCACAAGCTGCACTGCGGAACCTTTGATTTTCTACCTCTGAGGACCGGCTTTCTAACCCTGGCTTTGTGCAGTAGAGAGACCGACCTAAAGTGCCTCTCCAAAATCTTTAAAAAGATTTGTTAATATTTTGTTTGGTTTTCCTGCTAAAGAATATCCAGATTGTTGAAAGTAACTGAGAGGTTATTCTTTGGCATAAAGGTTTTTTCTGAAGTAGTTTGTTGTATTCAGGAAAATAAAAATAAAGAAGACGTCTTGAGTTTCTTACTATTTTCATTGTTGTCTCTTTATACTCACCCCCATTCAAGAGCATACATTAACTTTAGAAATCCTGATGACATCCTTTCTTTAGAGATCGTTTGATGGATATATCTTCATTGACACTAAAGTTTGGGTCATTGACTTTTTAAACCCTATATTATAATTTCTCTGAGAAGGCAATGGCAACCCACTCCAGTACTCTTGACTGGAAAATCCCATGGACGGAGGAGCCTGGTGGGCTGCCATCTATGGGGTCACACAGAGTCGGGCACGACTGAAGCGACTTAGCAGCAGCTGCAGCATTATAATTTCAAAGTACATTAACTTTTGCTGGATGTTTGTAAATTTTTTTTTTAGCATTTATACCATTTTTATTGGTTCTCTATATACACTTTTATTTTTATTTTATTTTTTAAATTTTTATTGGGGGCTAATTATTTTACAATATTATATTGGTTGGTTTTGCCATACATTGAAATGAATCCGCCCCGGGTGTAGATGAGTTCCCCATCCCGAATCCCCCTCCCACCTCCCTCCTCCCTCCTCCCCTTATCTTCCCTCTGGGTCATCCCTGCACACCAGCCCCGAGCATCCTGTAACATGCATCGACCCTGAACTGGCGATTCGTTTCACATATGATAATATACATGTTTCAATGCCATTCTCCCAAATCATCCCACCCTCACCCTCTCCCACAGAGTCCCAAAGACTGTTCTATACATCTGTGTCTCTTTTGCTGTCTCGTATACAGGGTTATCATTTGCATCTTTCTAAATTCCATACATACGCGTTAGTATACTGTATTGGTGTTTTTCTTTCTGGCTTACTTCACTCTGTATAATAGGCTCTAGTTTCATCCACCTCGTTAGAACTGATTCAAATGCATTCTTTTTAATGGCTCAGTAATACTCCATTGTGTATATGTACCAAAGCTTTCTTATCCATTCATCTGCAGATGGACATCTAGGTTGCTTCCATGTCCTGGCTATTATAAACAGTGCTGCAATGAACATTGGAGTACATGTGTCTCTTTCAATTCTGGTTTCCTCGGTGTGTATGCCCAGGAGTGCAAATGGCAGTTCTATTTCCAGTTTTTGGAGGAATCTCCACACTGTTCTCCATAGTGGCTGTACTAGTTTGCATTCCCACTAACGGTGTAAGAGGGTTCCCTTCTCTTCACACCCTCTCCAGCATTTATTGCATGTAGACTTTTGGATAGCAGCCATTCTGACTGGTGTGAAATGGTATCTCATTGTGGCTTTGATTTGCATTTCTCTGATTATGAAGGATGTTGAGCATTTTTTCATGTGTTTGTTAGCCATCTTTATGTCTTCTTTTTTTTTTTTTTCCTCTGTATCAACAACCTTTTTATTTATTTATTTATTTTATTTTATTTTATTTTTTTTTTTTTGAACAGAGGAAAATTTATGCGTCGAACCTGGACTGGTCACTTATGATAATATACATGCTACAATTCCATTCTCCCCAATCATTCCACCTTCACCCTCTCCCACAGAGTCCCAAAGACTGTTCTAAATGCCTATGTCTCTTTTACAGTCTCTTATACAGGGTTCAGGTTACCATTTTTCTAAATTCCATATATATGCGTTAATATACAGTATTGATGTTCTTCTTTCTGGCTTACTTCACTCTGTATAATTGGCTCCAATTTCATCCACCTCATTAAAACTGATTCAAATGCATTCTTTTTGATGGCTGAGAAATACTCCACTGTGTATATGTACCAAAGCTTTCTTATCCATTCATCTGCAGATGGACATCTAGGTTGCTTCCATGTCCTGGCTATTATAAACAGTGCTGCAATGAACATTGGAGTACATGTGTCTCTTTCAATTCTGGTTTCCTCGGTGTGTATGCCCAGGAGTGCAAATGGCAGTTCTATTTCCAGTTTTTGGAGGAATCTCCACACTGTTCTCCATAGTGGCTGTACTAGTTTGCATTCCCACTAACAGTGTAAGAGGGTTCCCTTCTCTTCACACCCTCTCCAGCATTTATTGCATGTAGACTTTTGGATAGCAGCCATTCTGACTGGTGTGAAATGGTATCTCATTGTGGCTTTGATTTGCATTTCTCTGATTATGAAGGATGTTGAGCATTTTTTCATGTGTTTGTTAGCCATCTTTATGTCTTCTTTGGAGAAATGTCTGTTTAGTTCTTTGGCCCATTTTTTTATTGGGTCGTTTATTTTTCTGGAATTGAGCTTCAGGAGCTGCTTGTATATTTTGAAGATTAATCCTTTATCAATTGCTTCATTTGCTATTATTTTCTCCCATTCTGAAGGCTGTCTTTTCACCTTGCTTATAGTTTCCTTTGCTGTGCAGAAGCTTTTGATTTTCATTAGGTTCCATTTGTTTATTTTTGATTTTATTAACTATATTCTGGGAGGTGGGTCTTGGAGGATCCTGCTGTGATTTATGTCGGAGAGTGTTTTGCCTACGTTCTCCTCTAGGAGTTTTATAGAATCTGGTCTTACATTTAGCTCTCTAATCCATTTTGAGTTTATTTTGGTGTATGGTGTTAGGAAGTGTTCTAGTTTCATTCTTTTACAAGTGGCTGACCAGTTTTCCCAGCACCACTTGTTAAAGAGATTGTCTTTCCTCCATTTTATATTCTTGCCTCCTTTGTCAAGGATAAGGTGTCCATAGGTGCGTGGGTTTATCTCTGGGCTTTCTATTTTGTTCCATTGATCTATATTTCTGTCTTTATGCCAGTATCATACTGTCTTAATGACTGTGGCTTTGAAGTAGAGCCTGAAGTCGGCCAGGTTGATTCCCCCAGTTCCATTCTTCTTCTTCAAGATTGCTTTGGCTATTCGAGGTTTTTGTATTTCCATACAAATTGTGAGATTATTTGTTCTAGTTCTGTGAAAATTATCGTTGGTAGCTTGATAGGGTTTGCATTGAATGTATAAATTACTTTGGGTAGTATACTCATTTTTACAATATTTATTCTTCCAATCCACGAACAAGGTATATTTCTCCATCTATTAGTGTCCTCTTTGATCACTTTCACTAGTGTTTTATAGTTTTCTATGTACAAGCCTTTTGTTTCCTTAGGTAGATATATTCCTAAGTATTTAATTCATTTCATTGCAACAGTGAATGGAATAGTTTTCTTAATTTCTCTTTCAATTTTCTCATTATTAGTGTATAGGAATGCAAGGGATTTCTGTGTGTTGATTTTATATCCTGCAACTTTACTGTAATCATTGATTAGCTCTAGTAGTTTTCTGGTAGAGTCTTTAGGGTTTTCTGTGTTGAGGATCATGTCATCAGCGAACAGTGAAAGTTTTACTTCTTTTCCAATTTGTATTCCTTTTATGTCTTTTTCTGCTCTGATTGCTGTAGCCAAAACTTCCAGAACTATGTTGAATAGTAGTGGTGAGAGTGGGCACCCTTGTCTTGTTCCTGACTTTAGGGGAAATGCTTTCAGTTTTTCACCATTGAGGATAATGTTTGCTGTGGGTTTGCCATATATAGCTTTTATTATGTTGAGATATGTCCCTTCTATTCCCACTTTCAGGAGGGTTTTTATCAAAAATAGATGTTGAATTTTGTCGAAGGCTTTCTCTGTATCTATTGAGATAATCATATGATTTTATTTTTCAGTTTGTTAATGTGGTGTATTACATTGTTTGATTTGTGTATATTGAAGAATCCTTGCATTCCTGGGATAAAGCCTACTTGGTCATGATGTATGATCTTCTTAATGTGTTGTTAGATTCTGATTGCTAGAATTTTGTTAAGGATTTTTGCATCTATGTTCATCAGTGATATTGGCCTGTAGCTTTCTTTTTTGTGGGATATTTACCAGGTTTTGGGATGAGGGTGATGGTGGCCTCATAGAATGAGTTTGAAATTTTCCCTTCCTCAGCAATTTTCTGGAAGAGTTTGAGTAGAATAGGTGTTAGCTCTTCTCTCAATTTTTGGTAGAATTCAGCTGTGAAGCCGTCTGGAACTGGGCTTTTGTTTGCTGGAAGATTTCTGATTACAGCCTCTAGTTCCATGCTTGAGATGGGTCTGCTCAGATTTTCTATTTCTTCCTGGTTCAGTTTTGGAAAGTTGTACGTTTCTAGGAATTTGTCCATTTCCTCCAGGTTATTCGTTTTATTGGCATATAATTGCTGAGAGTGTTCTCTAAAAATCCTTTGTATTTCTGTGTTGTCAGTTTTGATCTCTCCATTTTCATTTCTAATTTTATTGATTTGGTTCTTCTCCCTTTGTTTCTTGTTGAGTCTGGCTAGTAGTTTGTCAATTTTATTTACCTTCTCAAAAAAAACAGTTTTTGGCTTTGTTGATTTTTGCTATGTTCTCTTTTATTTCTTTTGCATTTATCTCTGCCCTAATTTCTACAATTCCTTTCCTTCTACTAACCCTGGGGTTCTTCATTTCATCCTTTTCTAATTTCTTTAGATGTAGAGTTAGATTATTTAGTTGACTTTTTTCTTGTTTCTTGAGGTGTGCCTGTATTGCTATGAACTTCCCCCTTAGCACTGCTTTTACAGTGTCCCAGAGGTTTTGGAATGTTTTGTTTTCATTTTCATTCATTTCTATGCATATTTTGATTTACTCTTTGATTTCATCTATGATTTGTTCATTGTTCAGCAGCGTATTGTTCAGTCTCCATATGTTTGCCTTTTTAATAGTTTTTCTCCCATAATTGAGATCTAATCTTACTGCATTGTGGTCAGAAAAGATGCTTGGAATGATTTCAATTTTTTTGAATTTACCAAGGCTAGATTTATGGCCCAGGATGTGATCTATCCTGGAAAAGGTTCCGTGTGCACTTGAGAAAAAGGTGAAATTCATTGTTTGGGGGTGAAATGTCCTATAGAGATCTATTAGGTCTAACTGGTCTATTGTATCATTTAAAGTTTGTGTTTCCTTGTTAATTTTCTGTTTAGTTGATCTATCCATAGATGTAAGTGGGGTATTAAAATCTCCCACTATTATTGCACTGTTGTTAATTTCCCCTTTCATCAATTCAGTTCAGTTCAGTTGCTCAGTCGTGTCCAAATCTCTGTGACCCCATGAATCACAGCACGCCAGGTCTCCCTGTCCATCACCAACTCCCGGAGTTCACTCAAACTCATGTCCATCGAGTCGGTGATGCCATCCAGCCATCTCATTCTCTGTCGTCCCCTTCTCTTCCCGCTCCCAAACTTTCCCAGCATCAGAGTCTTTTCCAATGAGTCAACTTGTCGCATGAGGTGGCCAAAGTATTGCAGTTTCAGCTTTAGCATCAGTCCTTCCAATGAACAACCAGGATTGATCTCCTTTAATGGACTGGTTGGATTTCCTTGCAGTATAAGGGACTCTCAAGAGTCTTCTCCAGTACCACAATTCAAAAGCATCAATTCTTCGGCGATCAGCCTTCTTCACAGTCCAACTCTCACATCCATACATGACCACGGAAAAAACCATAGCCTTGACTAGACGGACATTGGTTGGCAGAGTAATGTCTCTGCCTTTTAATATACTATCTATGTTGGTCATAACTTTCCTTTCAAGGAGTAAACGTCTTTTAATTTCATGGCTGCAATAAGCATCTGCATTGATTTTGGAGTCCAAAAAAGTAAAGTCTGACACTGTTTCCACTGTTTTTCCATCTATTTCCCATGAAGTGATGTGACCGATGCCATGATCTTTGTTTTCTGAATGTTGAGCTTCAAGTCAACCTTTTCACTCTCTTCTTTCACTTTCATCAAGAGGCTTTTGAGTTCCTCTTCATTTTCTGCCATAAGGGTGGTGTCATCTGCATATCTGAGGTTACTGATATTTCTCCCAGCAATCTTGATTCCAGTTTGTGCTTCTTCTAGCCCAGCGTTCCTCATGATGTACTCTGCATATAAGTGAAATAAGCAAGGTGACAATATACAACCTTGACGTACTCCTTTTCCTATTTGGAGACAGTCTGTTGTTTCATGTACAGTTCTGACTGTTGCTTCCTGACCTGCATACAGGTTTCTCAAGAGGCAGATCAGGTGGCCTGGTATTCCCATCTCTTTCAGTATTTTCGACAGTTTATTGTGATCCACACAGTCAAAGGCTTTGGCATAGTCAATGAAGCAGAAATAGATGTATTTCTGGAACTCTCTTGCTTTCTCCATGATCCAGCAGATGTTGGTCATTTGATCTCTGGTGCCTCTGCCTTTTCTAAAACCTGCTTGAACATCTGGGAATTCACGGTTCACATATTGCTGAAGCCTGGCTTGGAGAATTTTGAGCATGTCTTTACTAGCGTGTGAGATGAGTGCAATTGTGCCGTAGTTTGAGCATTCTTTGGCATTGCGTTTCTTTGGGATTGGAATGAATTCTGACGTTTTCCAGTCCTGTGGCCACTGCTGAGTTTTCCAAATCTGCTGGCATATTGAGTGCAGCACTTTCACAGCATCATCTTTCAAGATTTGAAGTAGCTCACCTGGAATTCCATCACCTCCACTAGCTTTGTTTGTAGTGATGCTTTCTAAGGCCCACTTGACTTCACATTCCGAGATGTCTGGCTCTAGGTCAGTGATCACGTTTCTGTGACTGTTTTGGTCTTGAATATCTTTTTTGTACAGTTCTTCTGTGTATTCTCTTTCACATTTGTTAGTAATTGTCTTACATATTGCGGTGCTCGTATGTTGGGTGCATAAACATTTATATTTGTTATATCTTCTTCTCGGATTGATCCTTTGATCATTATGTAGTTTCCTTCTTTGCCTCTTTTCACAGCCTTTGTTTTAAAGTCTATTTTATCTTATATGAGTATTGCTACCCCTGCTTTCTTTTGGTCTCTATTTGCGTGGAATATCTTTTTCCAGCCCTTCCCTTTCAGTCTGTATGTGTCCCTCGTGTTGAGGTGGGTCTCTTGTAGACAACATATATGGGGGTCTTGTTTTTTTATCCATTCAGCCAGCCTTTGTCTTTTGGTTGGGGCATTCAACCCATTTGTGTTTAAGGTAATTATTGATAAGTATGATCATGTTGCCATTTTCTTTATTGTTTTGGGTTCGAGTTTATACACCCTTTCTCTGCTTCCTATCTAGAGAAGATCCTTTAGCATTTGTTGGAGAGCTGATTTGGTGATGCTGAATTCTCTCAGCTTTTGCTTGTCTGTAAAGCTTTTGATTTCTCCTTCATATTTGAATGAGATCCTTGCTGGGTACAGTAATCTGGGCTGTAGGTTATTTTCTTTCATCACTTTAAATATGTCTTGCCATTCCCTCCTGGCCTGAAGAGTTTCTGTTGAAAGATCAGCTGTTATCCTTATGGGAATCCCCTTGTGTTATTTGTTTTTTTTGCCTTGCTGCTTTTAATATTTGTTCTTTGTGTTTGATCTTTGTTAACTTGATTAATATGTGTCTTGGAGTATTACGCCTTGGGTTTATCCTGTTGGGGACTCTCTGGGTTTCTTGGCCTTGGGTGATTATTTCTTTCCCAATTTTAGGGACGTTTTCAACTATTATCTCCTCAAGTATTCTCTCATGGTCTTTCTTTTTGTCTTCTTCTTCTGGACTCCTATGATTCGAATGTTGGAGCGTTTAACATTGTCCGAGAGGTCTCTAATATTGTCCTCATTTCTTTTAATTGTTTTTTCTTTTTTCCTCTTTCCCTCTCTGTTTATACACTTTTAATATGTCTCACATCCATACATGATCCTAGTATTAAGTAATAAGTATTATGGATGTAGCATTAAACATGAATCAGACATTGTCCTTGTCAGCCTGAAGCCTTGTTCTTCTTTTCGTTCTTGACTTTATTCTGAATGTGACAGTGAAAGTATTAGTCACTCAGTTGCACCCAACTTTTCGCAACCCCATGGACTGTAACCTGCCAGGCTCCTCTGTCCAAGGAGTTCTCCAGGCAAAAATACTGGAGTGGATAGCCATTTCCTTCTCCAGGGCATCTTCCCGACCCAGGGACAAAACTTGGATCTCTTGCATTGCAGGCAGGTTCTTTACCATCTGAGCCACCAGGAAAGAGCTGAGTATGAAATAAATACACAAAAGTGATGATATCACTAACCAAGTCCCTTATGATCTAAGTCCTTGATGCTGTTTGTAAGGTCCTGACACTTTTTACCTAATTACCTAACTCTTTCACTAACCCCCTGACACTGTACTAACCAACGTCTTGACACTATCTCTAATTAAGATGCTAATACTCTTTCCCCAGGCTCCAAGGATGTCCTTATCTAAAGCCCTGACATTGTCTCTAATTGCCTGAGCTGTCCATCACTAATACCCAGATGTTGTCTATAACTAAAATCCCTGATGGTATGCCCAAATCCCTCATGATATCCGTAACTAACAGTCTTAGAAAGCTTTAACTAAGGCCCTGATGTTATCACTAACTAAGGCCCTGATGCTGACCGTAATGTCTTTGTCTGTCCCTTACTAATGCTCTGACACTTTCCATAACTAAAGACCTGACACTGTTTCTAACCAACGGCCTGACTTCCTACTTAACTGATTTGAAAAACTCAGTCTCTCTGCACCAGTTCTAAATTGAATCCTGCTGCTGCTGCTGCTAAGTCTCTTCAGTCGTGTCCGACTCTGTGTAACCCCATAGACGGAAGCCCACCAGGCTCCCCTGTCCCTGGGATTCTCCAAGCAAGAACACTGGAGTGGGTTGCCATTTCCTTCTCCAATGTGTGAAAGTGAAAGTGAAGTCGCTCAGTCGTGTCCGACCCTTAGCGACCCCATGGATTGCAGCCTACCAGGCTCCTCCATCCGTGGGATTTTCTAGGCAAGAATACTGGAGTGGCTTGCCATTGCCTTCTCCATTGGGCCTTCAAATTGAATCCTAGAGACATAATTTTAGGAAGTAGAAAAGATTAGTTTTATCACTTTGCCAACCAGCTGGGGACACAGCAGACTGATATCCTTAAAAGTGTATGTCCCAATGACAAAGAATTTGGTAAGGACAAAAATGATCTTCACGACCCAGATAATCACAATGGTGTGATTACAAACCTAGAGTCAGACATCCTGGAATGTGAAGTCAAGTGGGCCTTAGAAAGCATCACTATGAACAAAGCAAGTGGAGGTGATGGAATTCCAATTGAGCTATTTCAAATCCTGAAAGGTGATGCTGTGAAAGTGCTGCACTCAATATGCCAGCAAATCTGGAAAACTCAGCAGGGACCAAAGGAGTGGAAAAGGTGAGTTTTCATTTCAATCCCAAAGAAAGGCAATGCCAAAGAATGCTCAAACTACCGCAGAATTGCACTCATCTCACATGCTAGTAAAGTAATGCTCAACATTCTTCAAACCAGGCTTCAGCAATATGTGAACTGTGAACTTCCAGATGTTCAAGCTGGTCTTAGAAAAGGCAGAGTAACCAGAGACCAATTGCCAACATCCACTGGATCATCGAAAAAAGCAAGAGAGTTCCAGAAAAACATCTATTTCTGTTTTATTGACTATGCCAAAGCCTTTGACTGTGTGGATCACAATAAACTGTGGAAAATTCTGAAAGAGATGGGAATACCAGACCACCTGACCTGCTTCTTGAGAAATCTGTATGCAGGTCAGGAAGCAACAGTTAGAACTGGACATGGAACAACAGACTGATTCCAAATAGGAAAAGGAGTACATCAAGGCTGTATATTATCATCCTGTTTATTTAACTTTTATGCGGAGTACATCATGAGAAATGCCGGGCTGGAGGAAGCACAAGCTGGAATTAAGATTGCTGGGAGAAATATCAATAACCTCAAATATGCAGACAATACCACCCTTATGGCAGAAAGTGGAGAGGAACTAAACAGCCTCTTGATGAAAGTGAAAGAGGAGAGTGAAAAAGTTGGCTTGAAGCTCAACATTCAGAAAACAAAGATCATGGCATGTGGTCCCATCACTTCATGGGAAATAGATAGGGAAACAGTGGAAACAGTGTCAGACTTTATTTTTTTGGGGCTCCAAAATCACTGCGGATGCTGATTGCAGCCATGAAATTAAAAGATGTTTACTCCTTGGAAGGAAATTTATGGCCAACCTAGATAACATATTAAAAAGCAGAGACATTACTTTGCCAACCAAGGTCCGTCTAGTCAAGGCAATGGTTTTTCCCGTGGTCATGTATGGATGTGAGAGTTGTACTGTGAAGAGAACTGAGTGCCGAAGAATTGATGCTTTTGAACTGTGGTGCTGGAGAAGACTCTTGCGAGTCTCTTGGACTACAGGAGGTCTAACCAGTCCATCTTAAAGAGAACAGTCCTGGGCGTTCATTGGAAGGACTGATGTTGAGGCTGAAACTCCAATAGTTTGGCCACGTCATGCGAAGTGTTGGATCATTGGAAAAGACTCTGATGCTGGGAGAGATTGGGGGCAGGAGGAGAAGGGGACGACAGAGGATGAGATAGCTGGATGGCATCACCGACTCTATGCACATGAGTTTGGATGAACTCCGGGAGTTGGTGATGGACAGGGAGGCCTGGTGTGCTGTGATTCATGGGGTTGCAGAGTCGGACACGGCTGAGCGACTGAACTGAACTTGTAGAGATAGTTCAAGGACAGAATTTTTTTAAATAACGATTAGGGTGTGTTCAGGCCTGCACTCCTTTAATCTGGCCTCAATAGTCTCTTAATCAGATTATCTGGAATGAAGAATGCCATCATCTTCCATTTGTTGGAGTTTTAGTTCCATAAGGATCTCAAAACTATTGTTATATGTATCTCTTAAGGCAGAATCAGGACCCTGCCTCAAGGTTGCACTGTTGTTCTTGACTATTCCTTCCTTGATTCTGCATCCCCTTCCTTCCCCATCCCCTTTGATTAACAACTGTTCAAACCTGTGCTTTGGATCTCAGGGAATGTCCCTGCAAAGAAGTACCAGGGTATACAGAAAGACTTCTATGCCCAGAAAACCCTTAGTGCCCCTCTCAGTTTCACCCCCCTCTTCTCTTTGATACTCCTCAATCTTGTGGAGATCAGATGTTTTATAAGAAAAGGAATAATCATTTCAGACTGAGATATTAATCATAAGTTTGGCAGAGGAACTTGCTTTTAGGGAGACTCATTTTTAATTCCCACTTTGGTTTTATCTTTCCCCACATCTTTCAGGGGGTGGGGTGATGACCACTCTGGCTACTTCCTGCTTAAATGGGGCATAGGCCCGCCTAAATTTGGGGGAATGGATATCAGAGTAGTAATATTTGAGTTTTAAGTCCTGAATTGGAGTCTTGTATGATTAAAATCTCAATCTCTTGGTCTGCTATTTTGGTGCAACAAACCTAGTTAAAAGTAGAAGGAGTGATTCGTGTAGAATGGATACATAATACATGTATGGTTGAGTCCCTTCACTGTTCGCCTGAAACTATCACAACATTGTTAAGAGGCTATACCCCAATATAAAATAAAAAGTTAAAAAGTAGGAGTAATAACCTAAACTTTAATAGTAAATATACATCTCATTTCCTTAGGAATTCAGGAGGCTGAGTCTGAAACCCAGTCTGGAATAAGCAATTTGCAGAGCCTGTTGTCTAATTCTACCTTAGTAGGTTTTAACTTCAGATGTACTATTAACATATTCATAACAGGAACTACTGACCGTTACATGTATGTCTTGTCATTCTATTAATATCTGATCTAATTTCATTGTTTAAAATTTAAGTTAGCAGAGCAATTCTTGAAAACTAAAGTTGCGACTACCAGCAGACATTGTTTTGAGAATGGCTAGTGGCATCCCGAGTCTGTAAGTTCAACACTGCAGGGGTGCATCTATAATCACACCTACAGTGGCCACTTAGTTTCACCTTGGATGCCTGAAACATAGGTACTCCTTTTTGACTTTCAAAAGCAACCCACCTCCTCGATGCCAAAATAGATGTACGATGAATGTCTGAAAGGCCATGAAACAGGCCACTTTGGTCAGTAACATGTAAGTTAAACCATTTATCAGATTGACTTCCTCGTACCTCAATATGTGAAGATATCTTTTCTCCCTTTTGATTACAAGTCTTCAAAAGAGAACACTGATGATAAAAATATCCATCCCTCAGTGCAGGAGTGATTCAGCTCTTTGCTCTGCATGTGTGTCATGTCCCTCAGTGCTAAGACTTTTCTCTGTTTGCTGAGGTAATCCATGCGGGGCGAATACTGATTAGGTATTGTGAACATGCTCAGAGGCATGTTAATGAGAAAATGCTTTATAGGCCATACATTTTATCATTTATACCCAGTTGTCACACAAGCATTATACATGTGATTTTAGCAGTAGACCTAAAGTAAGTAGTAATACATCATGCATCATTAAACTCTGATAATTTATCTAGGTAAGTTCCCTTTCCTTCTAAACATTAGGGAAAAAGTAAAGCAGAGACATTACTTTGCCAACAAAGGTCCGTCTAGTCAAGGCTATGGTTTTTCCCGTGGTCATGTATGGATGTGAGAGTTGGACTGTGAAGAAAGCTGATCGCCGAAGAATTGATGCTTTTGAACTGTGGTGCTGTTGAAGACTCTTGAGAGTCCCTTGGACTGCAAGGAGATCCAACCAGTCCATTCTAAAGGAGATCAATCCTGGGTGTTCATTGGAAGGACTGATGCTAAAGCTGAAACTGCAATACTTTGGCCACCTCATGCGACGAGTTGACTCACTGGAAAAGAGTCTGATGCTGGGAGGGATTGAGGGTGGGAGGAGATAGGGACGACAGAGAATGAGATGGCTGGATGGCATCACCGACTCGATGGACATGAGTTTGAGTGAATTCCGGAAGTTGGTGATGGACAGGGAGTCCTGGCGTGCTGTGATTCATGGGTTCGCAAAGAGTCGGACACGACTGAGCGACTGAACTGAACTGAACTGAAAAGTTAACATAAACACAGACTTCAGTACAGAGGTGTCATTCATCCAATTGCTTGAAGTCCTACTTAGCTTGAAGGGAAGGATTTCCCTATATCTGGAAAACAGATCTAAACCAGTAATGAAAGAAAACCATAAACATAACCATGTTCACCGGTTCACTCAGTAACCAATCCTTCTGTTAACTTTTTATGAAGCCATCAGATTTTCAAGTAACATTTTTAATTTCTTATCCAGTTCAGTGGTATGATATGATGTTTGTTAAAATGTCCTCCACATCATCCTTCTTAAAGGTGGAGCATTTTTGCAAAACTGTTAGAGTATAATAACTGTCTATGAATCATGAAAAGACTTAAAAAGTCATAGTTAAACATTCATTCACAGTGTAATTGACCAAAGAAACTTAGTTACTACTTTGACATTCAACTTTTAAAAATAACTAGAATTATGATTGATAACATTTTATCAGGACATACTAGATTTTTATGAATTCCATGTAATTTAACATACAATCACACATTTCTAAGATGTCTCAGGGGCCTTTTAAAGCATCTTAAAGTTAGCTGGAGATCAAAAGAACTATTAGAATCTGTCAAATAGTACTTACTTAGCCAAAGAGAATAGTTAATTCAAGCACAAACACAGATCACTTAAAGGCAAAGTAACTCACAAGCACCTTCCAAATGAAATTTCCTGAAACAGAAAAATCACCCAAATGGGAACCAAGATTACACCAAATATACAGTGTTAAAAGGACTTCAGAGTGCATGCCAGGAAGTTACTACATGCGGGCCAAGGAGTCACAATATCCCAAGTGCTACTTTTCTGATTTCCCAAATTAATTCCGTGGAGTAGGACATTGGAGTAGGTCCAAACTGAATGAGTGACATTGTACAGGAGGCAGGGATCAAGACCATTTCCAAGGAAAAGAAATGCAAAAAGGTAAAATGGTTGTCTGAGGAGGCCCTACAAATAGCTGTGAATAGAAGAGAGGCAAAAGGCAAAGGAGAAAAGGAAAGATATATCCATTTGAATGCAGAATTCCAGAGAATAGCAGGGAGAGATAAGAAAGCCTTCCTCAGTGATCAGTGCAAAGAAATAGAGGAAAACAATAGAATGGGAAACTCTAGAGATCTCTTCAAGAAAATTAGAGACACCAAGGGAAATTTTCATGCAAAGATGGGCACAATAAAGGACAGAAATAGTATGGACCTAACAGAAGCAGAAGATATTAAGAAGAGGTGGCAAGAATACACAGAAGAACTATACAAAAAAGATCTTCATGACCCAGATAATCACCAACCTAGAACCAGACATCCTGGAATGTGAAGTCAAGTGGGCCTTAGAAAGCATCACTACGAACAAAGCTAGTGGAGGTGATGGAATTCCAATTAAGCTATTTCAAATCCTAAACGATGATGCTGTGAAAGTGCTGCACTCAATATGCCAGTAAATTTGGAATAATGAGCAGTGACCACAGAACTGAAAAGGTTAGTTTTCATTCCAATCCCAAAGAAAGGCAATGCCAAAGAATGCTCAAACTACCGCACAGTTACACTCATTGCACATACTCAAAATTCTCCAAGCCAGGCTTCAACAGTACATGAACTTCCAGATGTTCAAGTTGGATTTAGGAAAGGCAGAGGAATCAGAGATCAAATTGCCAACCTCCACTGGATCATCAAAAAAAGCAAGAGAGTTCCAGAAAAATATTTACTTCTGCTTTGTTGACTATGCCGAAACCTTTAACAGTGTGGATGACGATAAACTGTGGAAAATTCTGAAAGAGATGGGAATACCAGACCACCTGATCTGCTTCTTGAGAAAACTGTATGCAGGTCAGGAAGCAACAGTTAGAACTGGACATGAAACAACAGATTGGTTCAAAATAGGGAAAGGAGTACATCAAGGCTGTATATTGTCACCCTGTTTATTTAACTTATATGCAGAGTACATCATGAGAAATCCTGGGCTGGATGAAACACGAGCGGAACCAAGATTGCTAGGAGAAATATCAATAACTGCAGATATACAGATGGCATCACCCTTATGGCAGAAAGTGAATATCTAAAGAGCCAATTGATGAAAGTGAAAGAGGAGAGTGACAAAGTTGGCTTAAAGCTCAACATTCAGAAAACTAGGATCATGGCATCTGGTCCCATCACTTCATGGGAAATAGATGGGGAAACAGTGGAAACAGTGAGAGACTTTATTTTGGGGGGCTCCAAAATCACTGCAGATGATGACTGCAGCCATGCAATTAAGAGACTTTTGCTCCTTGGAAGAAAAGTTATGACCAACCCAGACAGCATATTAAAAAGCAGAGACATTACTTTGCCAACAAATGTCCATCTACTCAAAGCTATAGTTTTTTCAGTAGTAATGTATGATGTGAGCGTTGGATTATAAAGAAAGCTGAGTGATGAAGAATTGATGCTTTTGAACTGTGGTGTTGAAAAAGACTCTTGAGAGTCCCTTGGAATGCAAGGAGATCCAACCAGTCCATCCTAAAGGAAATCAGTCCTGAGTATTCATTGGAAGGACTGTTGCTGAAACTGAAGCTCCAATACTTTGGCCACCTGATGCAAAGGGATGACTCATTTGAAAAGACCCTGATGCTGGGAAAGATTGAAGGCAGGAGGAGAAGGGGACGACAGAGGATGAGATGGCTGGATGGCATCACAGACTCAATGGACATGGGTTTGGGTAAACTCAGGGAGTTGGTGATGGACAGTGAGGCCTGGCCTGCTGCAGTCCATGGGGTCGCAAAGAGTCAGACATGACTGAGCAACTGAACTGAACTGAACTGAAACAGGATGAGAGAGAACCGTCCTCAAGGCAAAGTTGGCTTTGGTAACTGCTAGGAAAGTTATGACCAACCTTGGTAGTATATTAAAAAGCAGAGACATTACTTTGCCAACCAAGGTCCGTCTAGTCAAGGCAATGGTTTTTCCCGTGGTCATGTATGGATGTGAGAGTTGGACTGTGAAGAAAGCTGATTGCCGAAGAATTGATGCTTTTGAACTGTGGTGCTGGAGAAGACTCTTGAGAGTCCCTTGGACTGCAAGGAGATCCAACCAGTCCATTCTAAAGGAGATCAGTCCTGGGTGTTCATTGGAAGGACTGATGCTAAAGCTGAAACTGCAATACTTTGGCCACCTCATGCGACGAGTTGACTCACTGGAAAAGACTCTGATGCTGGGAAAGGCTGGGGGCGGGATGAGAAGGGGACGACAGAGAATGAGATGGCTAGATGGCATCACCGACTCTGTGGACATGAGTTTGAGTGTACTCCGGGAGTTGGTGATGGACAGGGAGGCCTGGCGTGCTGTGATTCACGGGGTCGCGGAGAGTCGGACACGACTGAGCGACTGAACTGAACTGAACTGAACTGAGGGCAGACCCTCTTCCTCTGTCTGCTCCTGCCCTGGAGTTTCAACTGCCAGGATGACAGATGGGTTATGATTATGGCTCATCCTTTCCAGGCAAGGGTCCCAGGCCATCTGGTCTCTAAAGCAATTATACTACCATCCACTCTCTTGAAAGAGGCTGGCAGGGAGAAAATCTTGGAGCATCTCATCAAGTCAGGGTATCCACAGGAGCTGGCCCCAAGTCAGCCCCTCCTTGAGCACCCAATCTGATCCCCAAACTCCACATCTGTGCACATGTGCCAAACCAAAATCTCAGAGACTTTCACATAAAGTAGAAAAGCACGGCTTTACTGCTCCTCCAGGCAAAGTGGGACACAGGAAACTTGTGCTCTCAAAAGCTGTGCCCCAATGCAGGAGTTTTTGGTTAGGAGTTTTATAGCAATATTTTAAGGGCAGAGATTTAATAAGGATTAGGGTATGTACAGGGCCTGAACTACTTTAATTTGGTTTCAGGTAGTCTCTGGAATGAAGAATGCTAAAGTCTTCCATTTTCTTTGAGGGGCAGGGTTATTTCAGTAAAGAGCTCAGAGATATTGTTATGTGTATCCCTTTAGTCAGAAACAGGACCCTGACCCAAGACTGAATTACTGTTTCTTGCCTGTGTCTCCCTTCTCTCTCCATCTGCTCCCTTTCCTGATTAGCACTTACTTGAATCTGCCTTTTGGAACTCAGGGAAGGTCATGGAGCCTGGAGTCTATTCCCAATAAGTAAGAAACAGGAGACATGAGAAAGGCTTCCATGCCCAGGAGCCCCACAAGGTCCTGCTCAATTTCACTACCAGGCCCTGACCATATACTAACTATGGCCCTGAGCTGTCCGAGATGGCCTGAGCTTTCCCTTACAGTAGACTTAACTCTCTTCCCTAACTAAGGTCCTGATACTGGCCCTAATGAATGACCTGACAATGTCGGTAACAAATGGTCTAATGTATCTTTTACTAAGGTCTTCACATTTTCTCTGAGGCCCTGACACTCTCCCTAATTAAGACCTTAACATTGTTTCTAAGTAATGGCCTGACACAGTCCCTCACTGCGGTGATGATGCTCTTACTAAGGCCTTGAAGAAGTCTCTACCTGAGGAGCTGACACTGTCTATAACTAATTCCCTGACTCTTTCCCTAATAAACATCCTAATTTTGTCTCTAAATAACACCCTGTGCATTTTCCAGATAAGAATACTGGTGTGGGTTGCCATTTCATCCTCCAGGGGATCTTCCCAAGCCAGGGATGGAACCCGCATCTCTTTTGTCTCCTGCATTGGCAGGTGGGTTCTTTACCACTAGCGCCACCCTGGTGGCGGGTGGACCAGTCCCACAGTGGTCCTAATTAAGA